>NC_056453.1:47886458-47919032 GCF_018296145.1 Oncorhynchus tshawytscha | reverse complement strand
GGTCTATCTACTGTCATTATATTACCCTGGTCGACCATCTACTGTCATTATGTTACCCTGGTCTAACATCTACTGTCAATATATTACCCTGGTCTACCCTCTACTGTCATTATATTACCCTGGTCTACCATCTACTGTCATTTTATTACCCTGGTCTACACTCTACTGTCATTATATCACCCTGGTCTAACATCTACTGTTATTATATTACCCTGGTCTACCATCTACTGTCATTATAATACCCTGGTCTACCCTCTACTGTCATTATATTACCCTGGTCTACCATCTAATGTCACTATATTACCCTGGTCTACCATCTACTGTCATTATATTACCCTGGTCTACCATCTACTGTCATTATATTACCCTGGTCTACCATCTACTGTCATTATATTACCCTGGTCTACCATCTACTGTCATTATATTACCCTGGTCTACCATCTACTGTCATTATATTACCCTGGTCTACCATCTACTGTCAATATATTACCCTGGTCTACCATCTACTGTCATTATATTACCCTGGTCTACCATCTACTGTCATTATATTACCCTGGTCTACCATCTACTGTCATTATATTACCCTGGTCTACCATCTACTGTCATTATATTACCCTGGTCTACCATCTACTGTCATTATATTACCCTGGTCTACCATCTACTGTCATTATATTACCCTGGTCTACCATCTACTGTCATTATATTACCCTGGTCTACCATCTACTGTCATTATATTACCCTGGTCTACCATCTACTGTCATTATATTACCCTGGTCTACCATCTACTGTCATTATATTACCCTGGTCTACCATCTACTGTCATTATATTACCCTGGTCTACCATCTACTGTCATTATATTACCCTGGTCTACCATCTACTGTCATTATATTACCCTGGTCTACCATCTACTGTCATTATATTACCCTGGTCTACCATCTACTGTCATTATATTACCCTGGTCTACCATCTACTGTCATTATATTACCCTGGTCTACCATCTACTGTCATTATATTACCCTGGTCTACCATCTACTGTCATTATATTACCCTGGTCTACCATCTACTGTCATTATATTACCCTGGTCTACCATCTACTGTCATTATATTACCCTGGTCTACCATCTACTGTCATTATATTACCCTGGTCTACCATCTACTGTCATTATATTACCCTGGTCTACCATCTACTGTCATTATATTACCCTGGTCTACCATCTACTGTCATTATATTACCCTGGTCTACCATCTACTGTCATTATATTACCCTGGTCTACCATCTACTGTCATTATATTACCCTGGTCTACCATCTACTGTCATTATATTACCCTGGTCTACTGTCATTATATTACCCTGGTCTACCATCTACTGTCATTATATTACCCTGGTCTACCTTCTACTGTCATTATATTACCCTGGTCTACCATCTACTGTCATTATATTACCCTGGTCTACCATCTACTGTCATTATATTACCCTGGTCTACCATCTACTGTCATTATATTACCCTGGTCTACCATCTACTGTCATTATATTACCCTGGTCTACCATCTACTGTCATTATATTACCCTGGTCTACCATCTACTGTCATTATATTACCCTGGTCTATATTACTGTCATTATATTACCCTGGTCTACCATCTACTGTCATTATATTACCCTGGTCTACCATCTACTGTCATTATATTACCCTGGTCTACCATCTACTGTCATTATATTACCCTGGTCTACCATCTACTGTCATTATATTACCCTGGTCTACCATCTACTGTCATTATATTACCCTGGTCTACCATCTACTGTCATTATATTACCCTGGTCTACCATCTACTGTCATTATATTACCCTGGTCTACCATCTACTGTCATTATATTACCCTGGTCTACCATCTACTGTCATTATATTACCCTGGTCTACCATCTACTGTCATTATATTACCCTGGTCTACCATCTACTGTCATTATATTACCCTGGTCTACCATCTACTGTCATTATATTACCCTGGTCTACCATCTACTGTCATTATATTACCCTGGTCTACCATCTACTGTCATTATATTACCCTGGTCTACCTGGTCTACTGTCATTATATTACCCTGGTCTACCATCTACTGTCATTATATTACCCTGGTCTACCCTCTACTGTCATTATATTACCCTGGTCTACCATCTACTGTCATTATATTACCCTGGTCTACCATCTACTGTCATTATATTACCCTGGTCTATCTACTGTCATTATATTACCCTGGTCTACCATCTACTGTCATTATATTACCCTGGTCTATCTACTGTCATTTTATTACCCTGGTCTACCCTCTAGTGTCATTATATTACCCTTGGTCTACCATCTACTGTCATTATATTACCCTGGTCTACCATCTACTGTCATTATATTACCCTGGTCTACCATCTACTGTCATTATATTACCCTGGTCTACCATCTACTGTCATTATATTACCCTGGTCTACCATCTACTGTCATTATATTACCCTGGTCTACCATCTACTGTCATTATATTACCCTGGTCTACCATCTACTGTCATTATATTACCCTGGTCTACCATCTACTGTCATTATATTACCCTGGTCTACACATCTACTGTCATTATATCACCCTGGTCTAACATCTACTGTCATTATATTACCCTGGTCTACCATCTACTGTCATTATATTACCCTGGTCTACCATCTACTGTCATTATATTACCCTGGTCTACCATCTTATATTACCCTGGTCTACCATCTACTGTCATTATATTACCCTGGTCTACCATCTACTGTCATTATATTACCCTGGTCTACCATCTACTGTCATTATATTACCCTGGTCTACCATCACCTGCATTATATTACCCTGGTCTACCATCTACTGTCATTATATTACCCTGGTCTACCATCTACTGTCAATATATTACCCTAGTATCTACTGTCATTATATTACCCTGGTCTACCATCTATTGTCATTATATTACCCTGGTCTATCTACTGTCAATATATAACCCGGTATACCATCTCCTGTCATTATATTACCCTTGGTCTACCATCTACTGTCATTATATTACCCTGGTCTACCATCTACTGTCATTATATTACCCTGGTCTACCATCTACTGTCATTATATTACCCTGGTCTACCATCTACTGTCATTATATTACCCTGGTCTACCATCTACTGTCTATTACCCTGGTCACCATCTACTGTATTACCCTGGTCTACCATCTACTGTCATTATATTACCCTGGTCTACCATCTACTGTCATTATATTACCCTGGTCTACCATCTGGTCTACCATCTACTGTCATTATATTACCCTGGTCTACCATCTACTGTCATTATATTACCCTGGTCTACCATCTACTGTCATTATATTACCCTGGTCTACCATCTACTGTCATTATATTACCCTGGTCTACCATCTACTGTCATTATATTACCCTGGTCTACCATCTACTGTCATTATATTACCCTGGTCTACCATCTACTGTCATTATATTACCCTGGTCTACCATCTACTGTCATTATATTACCCTGGTCTACCATCTACTGTCATTATATTACCCTGGTCTACCATCTACTGTCATTATATTACCCTGGTCTACCATCTACTGTCATTATATTACCCTGGTCTACCATCTACTGTCATTATATTACCCTGGTCTACCATCTACTGTCATTATATTACCCTGGTCTACCATCTACTGTCATTATATTACCCTGGTCTACCATCTACTGTCATTATATTACCCTGGTCTACCATCTACTGTCATTTTATTACCCTGGTCTACACTCTACTGTCATTATATCACCCTGGTCTAACATCTACTGTTATTATATTACCCTGGTCTACCATCTACTGTCATTATATTACCCTGGTCTACCATCTACTGTCATTATATTACCCTGGTCTACCATCTACTGTCACTATATTATATTATCCTGGTCTACCATCTACTGTCATTATATTACCCTGGTCTACCATCTACTGTCATTATATTACCCTGGTCTACCATCTACTGTCATTATATTACCCTGGTCTACCATCTACTGTCATTATATTACCCTGGTCTACCATCTACTGTCATTATATTACCC
The DNA here is from genome assembly GCF_018296145.1 of Oncorhynchus tshawytscha. Taxonomy (NCBI): domain Eukaryota; kingdom Metazoa; phylum Chordata; class Actinopteri; order Salmoniformes; family Salmonidae; genus Oncorhynchus; species Oncorhynchus tshawytscha. Next base: position 47,914,935 of record NC_056453.1, on the reverse strand, counting down.
TGGTCTACCATCTACTGTCATTTATTACCCTGGTTACCCTGGTCTACCATCTACTGTCTGGTCTATCTACTGTCATTATATTACCCTGGTCTACCATCTACTGTCATTATATTACCCTGGTCTACCATCTACTGTCATTATATTACCCTGGTCTACCATCTACTGTCATTATATTACCCTGGTCTATCTACTGTCATTATATTACCCTGGTCTACCATCTACTGTCATTATATTACCCTGGTCTACCATCTACTGTCATTATATTACCCTGGTCTACCATCTACTGTCATTATATTACCCTGGTCTATCTACTGTCATTATATTACCCTGGTCTACCATCTACTGTCATTATATTACCCTGGTCTACCATCTACTGTCATTATATTACCCTGGTCTACCATCTACTGTCATTATATTACCCTGGTCTACCATCTACTGTCATTATATTACCCTGGTCTATATCTACTGTCATTATATTACCCTGGTCTACCATCTACTGTCATTATATTACCCTGGTCTACCATCTACTGTCATTATATTACCCTGGTCTACCATCTACTGTCATTATATTACCCTGGTCTACCATCTACTGTCATTATATTACCCTGGTCTACCATCTACTGTCATTATATTACCCTGGTCTACCATCTACTGTCATTATATTACCCTGGTCTACCATCTACTGTCATTATATTACCCTGGTCTACCATCTACTGTCATTATATTACCCTGGTCTACCATCTACTGTCATTATATTACCCTGGTCTACCATCTACTGTCATTATATTACCCTGTTACCCTGGTCTACTCTACTGTCATTATATTACCCTGGTCTACCATCTACTGTCATTATATTACCCTGGTCTACCATCTACTGTCATTATATTACCCTGGTCTACACTCTACTGTCATTATATCACCCTGGTCTAACATCTACTGTCATTATATTACCCTGGTCTACCATCTACTGTCATTATATTACCCTGGTCTACCATCTACTGTCATTATATTACCCTGGTCTACCATCTACTGTCATTATATTACCCTGGTCTATCTACATCTACTGTCATTATATTACCCTGGTCTACCATCTACTGTCATTATATTACCCTGGTCTACCATCTACTGTCATTATATTACCCTGGTCTACCATCTACTGTCATTATATTACCCTGGTCTACCATCTACTGTCATTATATTACCCTGGTCTACCATCTACTGTCATTATATTACCCTGGTCTACCATCTACTGTCATTATATTACCCTGGTCTACCATCTACTGTCATTATATTACCCTGGTCTACCATCTACTGTCATTATATTACCCTGGTCTACCATCTACTGTCATTATATTACCCTGGTCTACCATCTACTGTCATTATATTACCCTGGTCTACCATCTACTCATTATATTACCCTGGTCTACCATCTACTGTCATTATATATTACCCTGGTCTACCATCTACTGTCATTATATTACCCTGGTCTACCATCTACTGTCATTATATTACCCTGGTCTACCATCTACTGTCATTATATTACCCTGGTCTACCATCTACTGTCATTTATATTACCCTGGTCTATTATCTGGTACTGTCATTATATTACCCTGGTCTACCATCTACTGTCATTATATTACCCTGGTCTACCATCTACTGTCATTTATATACCCTGGTCTACCATCTACTGTCATTATATTACCCTGGTCTACCATCTACTGTCATTATATTACCCTGGTCTACCATCTACTGTCATTATATTACCCTGGTCTACCATCTACTGTCATTATATTACCCTGGTCTACCATCTACTGTCATTATATTACCCTGTCTACCATCTACTGTCATTATATTACCCTGGTCTACCATCTACTGTCATTATATTACCCTGGTCTACCATCTACTGTCATTATATTACCCTGGTCCATCTACTGTCATTCCCTGGTCTACCATCTACTGTCATTATATTACCCTGGTCTACCATCTACTGTCATTTTTTACCCTGGTCTACCATCCTGTCATTCTACCCTGGTCTACCATCTACTGTCATTATATTACCCTGGTCTACCATCTACTGTCATTATATTACCCTGGTCTACCATCTACTGTCATTATATTACCCTGGTCTACCATCTACTGTCATTATATTACCCTGGTCTACCATCTACTGTCATTATATTACCCTGGTCTACCATCTACTGTCATTATATTACCCTGGTCTACCATCTACTGTCATTATATTACCCTGGTCTACCATCTACTGTCATTATATTACCCTGGTCTACCATCTACTGTCATTATATTACCCTGGTCTACCATCTACTGTCATTATATTACCCTGGTCTACCATCTACTGTCATTATATTACCCTGGTCTACTGTCATTATATTACCCTGGTCTACTGTCATTATATTACCCTGGTCTACCATCTACTGTCATTATATTACCCTGGTCTACCATCTACTGTCAATATATTACCCTGGTCTACCATCTACTGTCATTATATTACCCTGGTCTACCATCTACTGTCATTATATTACCCTGGTCTACCATCTACTGTCATTATATTACCCTGGTCTATCTATCTGTCATTATATTACCCTGGTCTACCACTGTCTACTGTCATTATATTACCCTGGTCTACCATCTACTGTCATTATATTACCCTGGTCTACCATCTACTGTCATTATATTACCCTGGTCTACCATCTACTGTCATTATATTACCCTGGTCTACCATCTACTGTCATTATATTACCCTGGTCTACCATCTACTGTCATTATATTACCCTGGTCTACCATCTACTGTCATTATATTACCCTGGTCTACCATCTACTGTCATTATATTACCCTGGTCTACCATCTACTGTTTATATTACCCTGGTCTACCATCTACTGTCATTATATTACCCTGGTCTACCATCTACTGTCATTATATTACCCTGGTCTACCATCTACTGTCATTATATTACCCTGGTCTACCATCTACTGTCATTATATTACCCTGGTCTACCATCTACTGTCATTATATTACCCTGGTCTACCATCTACTGTCATTATATTACCCTGGTCTACCATCTACTGTCATTATATTACCCTGGTCTACCATCTACTGTCATTATATTACCCTGGTCTACCATCTACTGTCATTATATTACCCTGGTCTACCATCTACTGTCATTATATTACCCTGGTCTACCATCTACTGTCATTATATTACCCTGGTCTACCCCTCTACTGTCATTATATTACCCTGGTCTACCATCTACTGTCATTATATTACCCTGGTCTACCATCTACTGTCATTATATTACCCTGGTCTACCATCTACTGTCATTATATTACCCTGGTCTACCATCTACTGTCATTATATTACCCTGGTCTACCATCTACTGTCATTATATTACCCTGGTCTACCATCTACTGTCATTATATTACCCTGGTCTACCATCTACTGTCATTATATTACCCTGGTCTACCATCTACTGTCATTATATTACCCTGGTCTACCATCTACTGTCATTATATTACCCTGGTCTACCATCTACTGTCATTATATTACCCTGGTCTACCATCTACTGTCATTATATTACCCTGGTCTACCATCTACTGTCATTATATTACCCTGGTCTACCATCTACTGTCATTATATTACCCTGGTCTACCATCTACTGTCATTATATTACCCTGGTCTACCATCTACTGTCATTATATTACCCTGGTCTACCATCTACTGTCATTATATTACCCTGGTCTACCATCTACTGTCATTATATTACCCTGGTCTACCATCTACTGTCATTATATTACCCTGGTCTACCATCTACTGTCATTATATTACCCTGGTCTACCATCTACTGTCATTATATTACCCTGGTCTACCATCTACTGTCATTATATTACCCTGGTCTACCATCTACTGTCATTATATTACCCTGGTCTACCATCTACTGTCATTATATTACCCTGGTCTACCATCTACTGTCATTATATTACCCTGGTCTACCATCTACTGTCATTATATTACCCTGGTCTACCATCTACTGTCATTATATTACCCTGGTCTACCATCTACTGTCATTATATTACCCTGGTCTACCATCTACTGTCATTATATTACCCTGGTCTACCATCTACTGTCATTATATTACCCTGGTCTACCATCTACTGTCATTATATATTACCCTGTCTCATCTACTGTCATTATACCCTGGTCTACCATCTACTGTCATTATATTACCCTGGTCTACCATCTACTGTCATTATATTACCCTGGTCTACCATCTACTGTCATTATATTACCCTGGTCTACCATCTACTGTCATTATATTACCCTGGTCTACCATCTACTGTCATTATATTACCCTGGTCTACCATCTACTGTCATTATATTACCCTGGTCTACCATCTACTGTCATTATATTACCCTGGTCTACCATCTACTGTCATTATATTACCCTGGTCTACCATCTACTGTCATTATATTACCCTGGTCTACCATCTACTGTCATTATATTACCCTGGTCTACCATCTACTGTCATTATATTACCCTGGTCTACCATCTACTGTCATTATATTACCCTGGTCTACCATCTACTGTCATTATATTACCCTGGTCTACCATCTACTGTCATTATATTACCCTGGTCTACCATCTACTGTCATTATATTACCCTGGTATTACCCTGGTCTACCATCTACTGTCATTATATTACCCTGGTCTACCATCTACTGCCATTATATTACCCTGGTCTACCATCTACTGTCATTATATTACCCTATTCTACCATGGACTGTCATTGTATTACCCTGGTCTACCCTCTACTGTCATTAAACCCTGGTCTACTGTCATTATATTACCCTGGTCTACTCTCTACTGCCATTATATTACCCTGGTCTACCATCTACTGTAATTATATTACCCTGTTCTACCATCTACTGTCATTATATTACCCTGGTCTACCATCTACTGTCATTATATTACCCTATACTTGTATTATATTACCCTGGTCTACCATCTACTGCCATTATATTACCCTGGTCTACCATCTACTGTCATGATATTACCCTGGTCTACCATCTACTGTCATTATATTAACCTGGTCTACCATCTACTGTCATTATATTACCCTGGTCTACCATCTACTGTCATTATATTACCCTGGTCTACCATCTACTGTCATTATATTACCCTGGTCTACCATCTACTGTCATTATATTACCCTGGTCTACCATCTACTGTCATTATATTACCCTGGTCTACCATCTACTGTCATTATATTACCCTGGTCTACCATCTACTGTCATTATATTACCCTGGTCTACCATCTACTGTCATCTACTGTCATTATATTACCCTGGTCTACCATCTACTGTCATTATATTACCCTGGTCTACCATCTACTGTCATTATATTACCCTGGTCTACCATCTACTGTCATTATATTACCCTGGTCTACCATCTACTGTCATTATATTACCCTGGTCTACCATCTACTGTCATTATATTACCCTGGTCTACCATCTACTGTCATTATATTACCCTGGTCTACCATCTACTGTCATTATATTACCCTGGTCTACCATCTACTGTCATTATATTACCCTGGTCTACCATCTACTGTCATTATATTACCCTGGTCTACCATCTACTGTCATTATATTACCCTGGTCTACCATCTACTGTCATTATATTACCCTGGTCTACCATCTACTGTCATTATATTACCCTGGTCTACCATCTACTGTCATTATATTACCCTGGTCTACCATCTACTGTCATTATATTACCCTGGTCTACCATCTACTGTCATTATATTACCCTGGTCTACCATCTACTGTCATTATATTACCCTGGTCTACCATCTACTGTCATTATATTACCCTGGTCTACCATCTACTGTCATTATATTACCCTGGTCTACCATCTACTGTCATTATATTACCCTGGTCTACCATCTACTGTCAATATATTACCCTGGTCTATCTACTGTCATTATATTACCCTGGTCTACCATCTACTGTCATTATATTACCCTGGTCTACCATCTACTGTCATTATATTACCCTGGTCTACCATCTACTGTCATTATATTACCCTGGTCTACCATCTACTGTCATTATATTACCCTGGTCTACCATCTACTGTCATTATATTACCCTGGTCTACCATCTACTGTCATTATATTACCCTGGTCTACCATCTACTGTCATTATATTACCCTGGTCTACCATCTACTGTTTATATTACCCTGGTCTACCATCTACTGTCATTATATTACCCTGGTCTACCATCTACTGTCATTATATTACCCTGGTCTACCATCTACTGTCATTATATTACCCTGGTCTACCATCTACTGTCATTATATTACCCTGGTCTACCATCTACTGTCATTATATTACCCTGGTCTACCATCTACTGTCATTATATTACCCTGGTCTACCATCTACTGTCATTATATTACCCTGGTCTACCATCTACTGTCATTATATTACCCTGGTCTACCATCTACTGTCATTATATTACCCTGGTCTACCAACTACTGTCATTATATTACCCTGGTCTACAATCTGCTGTCATTATATTACCCTGGTCTACAATCTACTGTCATTATTTTACCCTGGTCTCCCCTCTACTGTCATTATATTACCCTGGTCTACATCTACTGTCATTATATTACCCTGGTCTACCAACTACTGTCATTATATTACCCTGGTCTACCATCTACTGTCATTATATTACCCTGGTCTACCATCTACTGTCATTATATTACCCTGGTCTACCATCTACTGTCATTATATTACCCTGGTCTACCATCTACTGTCATTATATTACCCTGGTCTACCATCTACTGTCATTATATTACCCTGGTCTACCATCTACTGTCATTATATTACCCTGGTCTACCATCTACTGTCATTATATTACCCTGGTCTACCATCTACTGTCATTATATTACCCTGGTCTACCATCTACTGTCATTATATTACCCTGGTCTACCATCTACTGTCATTATATTACCCTGGTCTACCATCTACTGTCATTATATTACCCTGGTCTACCATCTACTGTCATTATATTACCCTGGTCTACCATCTACTGTCATTATATTACCCTGGTCTACCATCTACTGTCATTATATTACCCTGGTCTACCATCTACTGTCATTATATTACCCTGGTCTACCATCTACTGTCATTATATTACCCTGGTCTACCATCTACTGTCATTATATTACCCTGGTCTACCATCTACTGTCATTATATTACCCTGGTCTACCATCTACTGTCATTATATTACCCTGGTCTACCATCTACTGTCATTATATTACCCTGGTCTACCATCTACTGTCATTATATTACCCTGGTCTACCATCTACTGTCATTATATTACCCTGGTCTACCATCTACTGTCATTATATTATCCCTGGTCTACCATCTACTGTCATTATATTACCCTGGTCTACCATCTACTGTCATTATATTACCCTGGTCTACCATCTACTGTCATTATATTACCCTGGTCTATATCTACCCTGTCATTATATTACCCTGGTCTACCATCTACTGTCATTATATTACCCTGGTCTACCATCTACTGTCATTATATTACCCTGGTCTACCATCTACTGTCATTATATTACCCTGGTCTACCATCTACTGTCATTATATTACCCTGGTCTACCATCTACTGTCATTATATTACCCTGGTCTACCATCTACTGTCATTATATTACCCTGGTCTCCCATCTACTGTCATTATATTACCCTGGTCTACCATCTACTGTCATTATATTACCCTGGTCTACCATCTACTGTCATTATATTACCCTGGTCTACCATCTACTGTCATTATATTACCCTGGTCCTCCCTCTACTGCCATTATATTACCCTGGTCTACCATCTACTGTCATTATATTACCCTGGTCTACCGTCTACTGTCATTATATTACCCTGGTCTACCACCTACTGTCATTATAGTACCCTGGTCTACCAACTACTGTCATTTTATTACCCTGGTCTACAATCTGCTGTCATTATATTACCCTGGTCTACCATCTACTGTCATTATATTACCCTGGTCTACCATCTACTGTCATTATATTACCCTGGTCTACCATCTACTGTCATTATATTACCCTGGTCTACCATCTACTGTCATTATATTACCCTGGTCTACCATCTACTGTCATTATATTACCCTGGTCTACCATCTACTGTCATTATATTACCCTGGTCTACCATCTACTGTCATTATATTACCCTGGTCTACCATCTACTGTCATTATATTACCCTGGTCTCCCCTCTACTGTCATTATATTACCCTGGTCTACCATCTACTGTCATTTATATTACCCTGGTCTTCAATCAACTGTCATTATTTTACACTGGTCTACCATCTACTGTCATTATATTACCATGGTATCCCCTCTACTGTCATTAATTACGCTGGTCTACCATCTACTGTCATATATATTACCCTGGTTTTCAATCAACTGTCATTATTTTACACTGGTCTACCCTCTACTGTCATTATATTACCCTGGTCTACCCTCTACTATCATTATATTACCCTGGTCTACCATCTACTGTCATTATATTACCCTGGTCTACCCTATACTGTCATTATATTACCCTGGTCTACCATCTCCTGTCATTATATTACCCTGGTCTCCCCTCTACTGTCATTAATTACCCTGGTCTACCATCTACTGTCATTATATTACCCTGGTCTACCATCTACTGTCATTATATTACCCTGGTCTACCATCTACTGTCATTATATTACCCTGGTCTACCATCTACTGTCATTATATTACCCTGGTCTACCATCTACTGTCATTATATTACCCTGGTCTACCATCTACTGTCATTATATTACCCTGGTCTACCATCTACTGTCATTATATTACCCTGGTCTACCATCTACTGTCATTATATTACCCTGGTCTACCATCTACTGTCATTATATTACCCTGGTCTACCATCTACTGTCATTATATTACCCTGGTCTACCATCTACTGTCATTATATTACCCTGGTCTACCATCTACTGTCATTATATTACCCTGGTCTACCATCTACTGTCATTATATTACCCTGGTCTACCATCTCCTGTCATTATATTACCCTGGTCTACCATCTACTGTCATTATATTACCCTGGTCTACCATCTACTGTCATTATATTACCCTGGTCTACCATCTACTGTCATTATATTACCCTGGTCTACCATCTACTGTCATTATATTACCCTGGTCTATCTACTGTCATTATATTACCCTGGTCTACCATCTACTGTCATTATATTACCCTGGTCTACCATCTACTGTCATTATATTACCCTGGTCTACCATCTACTGTCATTATATTACCCTGGTCTACCATCTACTGTCATTATATTACCCTGGTCTACCATCTACTGTCATTATATTACCCTGGTCTACCATCTACTGTCATTATATTACCCTGGTCTACCATCTACTGTCATTATATTACCCTGGTCTACCATCTACTGTCATTATATTACCCTGGTCTACCATCTACTGTCATTATATTACCCTGGTCTACCATCTACTGTCATTATATTACCCTGGTCTACCATCTACTGTCATTATATTACCCTGGTCTACCATCTACTGTCATTATATTACCCTGGTCTACCATCTACTGTCATTATATTACCCTGGTCTACCATCTACTGTCATTATATTACCCTGGTCTACCATCTACTGTCATTATATTACCCTGGTCTACCATCTACTGTCATTATATTACCCTGGTCTACCATCTACTGTCATTATATTACCCTGGTCTACCATCTACTGTCATTATATTACCCTGGTCTACCATCTACTGTCATTATATTACCCTGGTCTACCATCTACTGTCATTATATTACCCTGGTCTACCATCTACTGTCATTATATTACCCTGGTCTACCATCTACTGTCATTATATTACCCTGGTCTACCATCTACTGTCATTATATTACCCTGGTCTACCATCTACTGTCATTATATTACCCTGGTCTACCATCTACTGTCATTATATTACCCTGGTCTACCATCTACTGTCATTATATTACCCTGGTCTACCATCTACTGTCATTATATTACCCTGGTCTATTACCCTGGTCTACCATCTACTGTCATTATATTACCCTGGTCTACCATCTACTGTCATTATATTACCCTGGTCTACCATCTACTGTCATTATATTACCCTGGTCTATCTACTGTCATTATATTACCCTGGTCTACCATCTACTGTCATTATATTACCCTGGTCTACCATCTACTGTCATTATATTACCCTGGTCTACCATCTACTGTCATTATATTACCCTGGTCTCCCTGGTCATCTACTGTCATTATATTACCCTGGTCTACCATCTACTGTCATTTATATTACCCTGGTCTACACCATCTACTGTCATTATATTACCCTGGTCTACATCTACTGTCATTATATTACCCTGGTCTACCATCTACTGTCATTATATTACCCTGGTCTACCATCTACTGTCATTATATTACCCTGGTCTACCATCTACTGTCATTATATTACCCTGGTCTACCATCTACTGTCATTATATTACCCTGGTCTACCATCTACTGTCATTATATTACCCTGGTCTACCATCTACTGTCATTATATTACCCTGGTCTACCATCTACTGTCATTATATTACCCTGGTCTACCATCTACTGTCATTATATTACCCTGGTCTACCATCTACTGTCATTATATTACCCTGGTCTACCATCTACTGTCATTATATTACCCTGGTCTACCATCTACTGTCATTATATTACCCTGGTCTACCATCTACTGTCATTATATTACCCTGGTCTACCATCTACTGTCATTATATTACCCTGGTCTACCATCTACTGTCATTATATTACCCTGGTCTACCATCTACTGTCATTATATTACCCTGGTCTACCATCTACTGTCATTATATTACCCTGGTCTACCATCTACTGTCATTATATTACCCTGGTCTACCATCTACTGTCATTATATTACCCTGGTCTACCATCTACTGTCATTATATTACCCTGGTCTACCATCTACTGTCATTATATTACCCTGGTCTACCATCTACTGTCATTATATTACCCTGGTCTACCATCTACTGTTTATATTACCCTGGTCTACCATCTACTGTCATTATATTACCCTGGTCTACCATCTACTGTCATTATATTACCCTGGTCTACCATCTACTGTCATTATATTACCCTGGTCTACCATCTACTGTCATTATATTACCCTGGTCTACCATCTACTGTCATTATATTACCCTGGTCTACCATCTACTGTCATTATATTACCCTGGTCTACCATCTACTGTCATTATATTACCCTGGTCTACCATCTACTGTCATTATATTACCCTGGTCTACCATCTACTGTCATTATATTACCCTGGTCTACCATCTACTGTCATTATATTACCCTGGTCTCCCCTGGTCATCTACTGTCATTATATTACCCTGGTCTACCATCTACTGTCATTTATATTACCCTGGTCTACCTCTACTGTCATTATATTACCCTGGTCTACCATCTACTGTCATTATATTACCCTGGTCTACCATCTACTGTCATTATATTACCCTGGTCTACTGTCATTATATTACCCTGGTCTATCTACTGTCATTATATTACCCTGGTCTACCATCTACTGTCATTATATTACCCTGGTCTACCATCTACTGTCATTTATATTACCCTGGTCTACCATCTACTGTCATTATATTACCCTGGTCTACCATCTACTGTCATTATATTACCCTGGTCTACCATCTACTGTCATTATATTACCCTGGTCTACCATCTACTGTCATTATATTACCCTGGTCTACCATCTACTGTCATTATATTACCCTGGTCTACCATCTACTGTCATTATATTACCCTGGTCTACCATCTACTGTCATTATATTACCCTGGTCTACCATCTACTGTCATTATATTACCCTGGTCTACCATCTACTGTCATTATATTACCCTGGTCTACCATCTACTGTCATTATATTACCCTGGTCTACCATCTACTGTCATTATATTACCCTGGTCTACCATCTACTGTCATTATATTACCCTGGTCTACCATCTACTGTCATTATATTACCCTGGTCTACCATCTACTGTCATTATATTACCCTGGTCTACCATCTACTGTCATTATATTACCCTGGTCTACCATCTACTGTCATTATATTACCCTGGTCTACCATCTACTGTCATTATATTACCCTGGTCTACCATCTACTGTCATTATATTACCCTGGTCTACCATCTACTGTCATTATATTACCCTGGTCTACCATCTACTGTCATTATATTACCCTGGTCTACCATCTACTGTCATTATATTACCCTGGTCTACCATCTACTGTCATTATATTACCCTGGTCTACCATCTACTGTCATTATATTACCCTGGTCTACCATCTACTGTCATTATATTACCCTGGTCTACCATCTACTGTCATTATATTACCCTGGTCTACCATCTACTGTCATTATATTACCCTGGTCTACCATCTACTGTCATTATATTACCCTGGTCTACCATCTACTGTCATTATATTACCCTGGTCTACCATCTACTGTCATTATATTACCCTGGTCTACCATCTACTGTCATTATATTACCCTGGTCTACCATCTACTGTCATTATATTACCCTGGTCTACCATCTACTGTCATTATATTACCCTGGTCTACCATCTACTGTCATTATATTACCCTGGTCTACCATCTACTGTCATTATATTACCCTGGTCTACCATCTACTGTCATTATATTACCCTGGTCTACCATCTACTGTCATTATATTACCCTGGTCTACCATCTACTGTCATTATATTACCCTGGTCTACCATCTACTGTCATTATATTACCCTGGTCTACCATCTACTGTCATTATATTACCCTGGTCTACCATCTACTGTCATTATATTACCCTGGTCTACCATCTACTGTCATTATATTACCCTGGTCTACCATCTACTGTCATTATATTACCCTGGTCTACCATCTACTGTCATTATATTACCCTGGTCTACCATCTACTGTCATTATATTACCCTGGTCTACCATCTACTGTCATTATATTACCCTGGTCTACCATCTACTGTCATTATATTACCCTGGTCTACCATCTACTGTCATTATATTACCCTGGTCTACCATCTACTGTCATTATATTACCCTGGTCTACCATCTACTGTCATTATATTACCCTGGTCTACCATCTACTGTCATTATATTACCCTGGTCTACCATCTACTGTCATTATATTACCCTGGTCTACCATCTACTGTCATTATATTACCCTGGTCTACCATCTACTGTCATTATATTACCCTGGTCTACCATCTACTGTCATTATATTACCCTGGTCTACCATCTACTGTCATTATATTACCCTGGTCTACCATCTACTGTCATTATATTACCCTGGTCTACCATCTACTGTCATTATATTACCCTGGTCTACCATCTACTGTCATTATATTACCCTGGTCTACCATCTACTGTCATTATATTACCCTGGTCTACCATCTACTGTCATTATATTACCCTGGTCTACCATCTACTGTCATTATATTACCCTGGTCTACCATCTACTGTCATTATATTACCCTGGTCTACCATCTACTGTCATTATATTACCCTACTCTCCCCTGGTCTCCCCTCTACTGTCATTATATTACCCTGGTCTACCATCTACTGTCATTTATATTACCCTGGTCTACCATCTACTGTCATTATATTACCCTGGTCTACCATCTACTGTCATTATATTACCCTGGTCTACCATCTACTGTCATTATATTACCCTGGTCTACCATCTACTGTCATTATATTACCCTGGTCTACCATCTACTGTCATTATATTACCCTGGTCTACCATCTACTGTCATTATATTACCCTGGTCTACCATCTACTGTCATTATATTACCCTGGTCTACCATCTACTGTCAATATATTACCCTGGTCTACCATCTACTGTCATTATATTACCCTGGTCTACCATCTACTGTCATTATATTACCCTGGTCTACCATCTACTGTCATTATATTACCCTGGTCTACCATCTACTGTCATTATATTACCCTGGTCTACCATCTACTGTCATTATATTACCCTGGTCTATCATACTGTCATTATATTACCCTGGTATACCATCTACTGTCATTATATTACCCTGGTCTACCATCTACTGTCATATATTACCCTGGTCTACCATCTACTGTCATTATATTACCTTGGTCTACCATCTACTGTCATTATATTACCCTGGTCTACCATCTACTGTCATTATATTACCCTGGTCTACCATCTACTGTCATTATATTACCCTGGTCTACCATCTACTGTCATTATATTACCCTGGTCTACCATCTACTGTCATTATATTACCCTGGTCTACCATCTACCCTGTCATTATATTCCCTATCTACTGTCATTATATTACCCTGGTCTACCATCTACTGTCATTATATTACCCTGGTCTACCATCTACTGTCATTATATTACCCTGGTCTACCATCTACTGTCATTATATTACCCTGGTCTACCATCTACTGTCATTATATTACCCTGGTCTACCATCTACTGTCATTATATTACCCTGGTCTACCATCTACTGTCATTATATTACCCTGGTCTACCATCTACTGTCATTATATTACCCTGGTCTACCATCTACTGTCATTATATTACCCTGGTCTACCATCTACTGTCATTATATTACCCTGGTCTACCATCTACTGTCATTATATTACCCTGGTCTACCATCTACTGTCATTATATTACCCTGGTCTATCTACTGTCATATATTACCCTGGTCTACCATCTACTGTCATTATATTACCCTTGGTCTACCATCTACTGTCATTATATTACCCTGGTCTACCATCTACTGTCATTATATTACCCTGGTCTACCATCTACTGTCATTATATTACCCTGGTCTACCATCTACTGTCATTATATTACCCTGGTCTACCATCTACTGTCATTATATTACCCTGGTCTACCATCTACTGTCATTATATTACCTGGTCTATATCTACTGTCATTATATTACCCTGGTCTACCATCTACTGTCATTATATTACCCTGGTCTACCATCTACTGTCATTATATTCCCTGGTCTACCATCTACTGTCATTATATTACCCTGGTCTACCATCTACTGTCATTATATTACCCTGGTCTACCATCTACTGTCATTATATTACCCTGGTCTACCATCTACTGTCATTATATTACCCTGGTCTACCATCTACTGTCATTATATTACCCTGGTCTACCATCTACTGTCATTATATTACCCTGGTCTACCATCTACTGTCATTATATTACCCTGGTATCCCCTCTACTGTCATTATATTACCCTGGTCTACCATCTACTCTCATTATATTACCTTGGTCTACCATCTACTGTCATGATATTACCCTGGACACCCATCTACTGTCATTATATTACCCTGGTATCCCCTCTACTGTCAATATATTACCCTGGTCTACCATCTACTGTCATTATATTACCCTGGTCTACCATCTACTGTCATTATATTACCCTGGTATTCCATCTACTGTCATTATATTACCCTGGTCTACCATCTACTGTCATTATATTACCCTGGTCTACCATCTACTGTCATTATATTACCCTGGTCTTCCATCTACTGTCATTATATTACCCTGGTCTACCATCTACTGTCATTATATTACCCTGGTCTATATCTACCCTGTTTATATTACCCTGGTCTACCATCTACTGTCATTATATTACCCTGGTCTACCATCTACTGTCATTATATTACCCTGGTCTACCATCTACTGTCATTATATTACCCTGGTCTACCATCTACTGTCATTATATTACCCTGGTCTACCATCTACTGTCATTATATTACCCTGGTCTACCATCTACTGTCATTATATTACCCTGGTCTACCATCTACTGTCATTATATTACCCTGGTCTACCATCTACTGTCATTATATTACCCTGGTCTACCATCTACTGTCATTATATTACCCTGGTCTACCCTCTACTGTCATTATATTACCCTACTCTCCCCTGGTCTCCCCTCTACTGTCATTATATTACCCTGGTCTACCATCTACTGTCATTTTATTACCCTGGTCTACACTCTACTGTCATTATATCACCCTGGTCTAACATCTACTGTCATTATATTACCCTGGTCTACCATCTACTGTCATTATATTACCCTGGTCTACCATCTACTGTCATTATATTACCCTGGTCTACCATCTACTGTCATTATATTACCCTGGTCTACCATCTACTGTCATTATATTACCCTGGTCTACCATCTACTGTCATTATATTACCCTGGTCTACCATCTACTGTCATTATATTACCCTGGTCTACCATCTACTGTCATTATATTACCCTGGTCTACCATCTACTGTCATTATATTACCCTGGTCTACCATCTACTGTCATTATATTACCCTGGTCTACCATCTACTGTCATTATATTATACTTCCCTGGTCTGGTCCATCTACTGTCATTATATTACCCTGGTCTACCATCTACTGTCATTTTATTACCCTGGTCTACCATCTACTGTCATTATATTACCCTTGTCTAACCTCTACTGTCATTATATTACCCTGGTCTACCATCTACTGTCATTATATTACCCTGGTCTACCCTCTACTGTCATTATATTACCCTGGTATTCCATCTACAGTCATTATATTACCCTGTTCTACCATTTACTGTCATTATATTACCCTGGTCTCCCCTCTACTGTCATTAATTACCCTCGTCTACCATCTACTGTCATTATATTACCCTGGTCTACCATCTACTGTCATTATATTATATTACCCTGGTCTACCATCTACTGTCATTATATTACCCTGGTCTACCATCTACTGTCATTATATTACCCTGGTCTACCATCTACTGTCATTATATTACCCTGGTCTACCATCTACTGTCATTATATTTTCCTGGTCTATCTACTGTCATTATATTACCCTGGTCTACCATCTACTGTCAATATATTACCCTGGTCTACCATCTACTGTCAATATATTACCCTGGTCTACCATCTACTGTCATTATATTACCCTGGTCTACCATCTACTGTCATTATATTACCCTGGTCTACCATCTACTGTCATTATATTACCCTGGTCTACCATCTACTGTCATTATATTACCCTGGTCTACCATCTACTGTCATTATATTACCCTGGTCTACCATCTACTGTCATTATATTACCCTGGTCTACCATCTACTGTCATTATATTACCCTGGTCTACCATCTACTGTCATTATATTACCCTGGTCTACCATCTACTGTCATTATATTACCCTGGTCTACCATCTACTGTCATTATAATACCCTGGTCTACCATATAATGTCATTATATTACCCTGGTCTATATTACCCTGGTTTATATTACCCTGGTCTACCATCTACTGTCATTATATTACCCTGGTCTACCATCTACTGTCATTATAATACCCTGGTCTACCATCTACTGTCATTATATTACCCTGGTCTACCATCTACTGTCATTATATTACCCTGGTCTACCATCTACTGTCATTATATTACCCTGGTCTACCCTCTACTGTCATTATATTACCCTGGTCTATCTACTGTCATTATATTACCCTGGTCGACCATCTACTGTCATTATGTTACCCTGGTCTACCATCTACTGTCAATTTATTACCCTGGTCTACCATCTACTGTCATTATATTACCCTATCTCTGTCATTATATTACCCTGTTCTACCCTCTACTGTCATTATATTACCCTGGTCTACCATCTACTGTCATTTTATTACCCTGGTCTACACTCTACTGTCATTATATCACCCTGGTCTACCATCTACTGTCATTATATTACCCTGGTCTACCATCTACTGTCATTATATTACCCTGGTCTACCCTCTACTGTCATTATATTACCCTGGTCTACCATCTACTGTCATTATATTACCCTGGTCTACCATCTACTGTCAATATATTACCCTGGTCTACCATCTACTGTCATTATATTACCCTGGTCTACCATCTACTGTCAATATATTACCCTGGTCTACCATCTACTGTCATTATATTACCCTGGTCTACCATCTACTGTCATTATATTACCCTGGTCTATCTACTGTCATTATATTACCCTGGTCTACCATCTACTGTCAATATATTACCCTGGTCTATCTACTGTCAATATATTACCCTGGTCTACCCTCTACTGTCATTATATTACCCTTGGTCTACCATCTACTGTCATTATATTACGCTGGTCTATCTACTGTCATTATATTACCCTGGTCGATCATCTACTGTCATTATGTTACCCTGGTCTACCATCTACTGTCATTATATTACCCTGGTCTACCATCTACTGTCAATATATTACCCTAGTCTACCATCTACTGTCATTATAATACCCTGGTCTACCCTCTACTGTCATTATATTACCCTGGTCTACCATCTACTGTCATTATATTACCCTGGTCTACCATCTACTGTCATTATATTACCCTGGTCTACCATCTACTGTCAATATATTACCCTGGTCTACCATCTACTGTCATTATATTACCCTGGTCTACCATCTACTGTCATTATATTACCCTGGTCTACCATCTACTGTCATTATATTACCCTGGTCTATCTACTGTCATTATATTACCCTGGTCTACCATCTACTGTCATTATATTACCCTGGTCTACCATCTACTGTCATTATATTACCCTGGTCTACCATCTACTGTCATTATATTACCCTGGTCTACCATCTACTGTCATTATATTACCCTGGTCTACCATCTACTGTCATTATATTACCCTGGTCTACCATATACTGTCAATATATTACCCTGGTCTACCATCTACTGTCATTATATTACCCTGGTCTATATTACCCTGGTTTATATTACCCTGGTCTACCATCTACTGTCATTATATTACCCTGGTCTACCATCTACTGTCATTATATTACCCTGGTCTACCATCTACTGTCATTATATTACCCTGGTCTACCATCTACTGTCATTATATTACCCTGGTCTACCATCTACTGTCATTATATTACCCTGGTCTACCCTCTACTGTCATTATATTACCCTGGTCTATCTACTGTCATTATATTACCCTGGTCGACCATCTACTGTCATTATATTACCCTGGTCTACCCTCTACTGTCATTATATTACCCTGGTCTACCATCTACTGTCATTATATTACCCTGTCTACCCATCTACTGTCATTATATTACCCTGGTCTATCTACTGTCATTATATTACCCTGGTCTACCATCTACTGTCATTATATTACCCTGGTCTACCATCTACTGTCATTATATTACCCTGGTCTACCATCTACTGTCATTATATTACCCTGGTCTACCATCTACTGTCATTATATTACCCTGGTCTACCATCTACTGTCATTATATTACCCTGGTCTACCATCTACTGTCATTATATTACCCTGGTCTACCCTCTACTGTCATTATATTACCCTGGTCTACCATCTACTGTCATTATATTACCCTGGTCTACCATCTACTGTCATTATATTACCCTGGTCTACCATCTACTGTCATTATATTACCCTGGTCTACCATCTACTGTCATTATATTACCCTGGTCTACCATCTACTGTCATTATATTACCCTGGTCTACCATCTACTGTCATTATATTACCCTGGTCTACCATCTACTGTCATTATATTACCCTGGTCTACCATCTACTGTCATTATATTACCCTGGTCTACCATCTACTGTCATTATATTACCCTGGTCTACCATCTACTGTCATTATATTACCCTGGTCTACCATCTACTGTCATTATATTACCCTGGTCTACCATCTACTGTCATTATATTACCCTGGTCTACCATCTACTGTCAATATATTACCCTGGTCTATCTACTGTCAATATATTACCCTGGTCTACCCTCTACTGTCATTATATTACCCTTGGTCTACCATCTACTGTCATTATATTACCCTGGTCTACCATCTCCTGTCATTATATTACCCTTGGTCTACCATCTACTGTCATTATATTACCCTGGTCTACCATCTACTGTCATTATATTACCCTGGTCTACCATCTACTGTCAATATATTACCCTGGTCTACCATCTACTGTCATTATATTACCCTGGTCTACCATCTACTGTCATTATATTACTGGTCCTGGTCTACCTGGTCTACCATCTACTGTCATTATATTACCCTGGTCTACCATCTACTGTCATTATAATACCCTGGTCTACCATCTACTGTCATTATATTACCCTGGTCTACCATCTACTGTCATTATATTACCCTGGTCTACCATCTACTGTCATTATATTACCCTGGTCTACCATCTACTGTCATTATATTACCCTGGTCTACCATCTACTGTCATTATATTACCCTGGTCTACCATCTACTGTCATTATATTACCCTGGTCTACCATCTACTGTCATTATATTACCCTGGTCTACCATCTACTGTCATTACCCTGGTTACCATCTACTGTCCCCTGGTCTACCATCTACTGTCATTATATTACCCTGGTCTACCATCTACTGTCATTTATATTACCCTGGTCTACCATCTACTGTCATTATATTACCCTGGTCTACCATCTACTGTCATTATATTACCCTGGTCTACCATCTACTGTCATTATATTACCCTGGTCTACCATCTACTGTCATTATATTACCCTGGTCTACCATCTACTGTCATTATATTACCCTGGTCTACCATCTACTGTCAATATATTACCCTGGTCTACCATCTACTGTCATTATATTACCCTGGTCTACCATCTACTGTCATTATATTACCCTGGTCTACCATCTACTGTCATTATATTACCCTGGTCTACCATCTACTGTCATTATATTTTCCTGGTCTATCTACTGTCATTATATTACCCTGGTCTACCATCTACTGTCAATATATTACCCTGGTCTATCTACTGTCAATATATTACCCTGGTCTACCCTCTACTGTCATTATATTACCCTTGGTCTACCATCTACTGTCATTATATTACGCTGGTCTATCTACTGTCATTATATTACCCTGGTCGACCATCTACTGTCATTATATTACCCTGGTCTACCATCTACTGTCATTATATTACCCTGGTCTACCCTCTACTGTCATTATATTACCCTGGTCTACCATCTACTGTCATTATATTACCCTGGTCTACCATCTACTGTCATTATATTACCCTGGTCTACCATCTACTGTCATTATATTACCCTGGTCTACCATCTACTGTCATTATATTACCCTGGTCTACCATCTACTGTCATTATATTACCCTGGTCTACCATCTACTGTCATTATATTACCCTGGTCTACCATCTACTGTCATTATATTACCCTGGTCTACCATCTACTGTCATTATATTACCCTGGTCTACCATCTACTGTCATTATATTACCCTGGTCTACCATCTACTGTCATTATATTACCCTGGTCTACCATCTACTGTCATTATATTACCCTGGTCTACCATCTACTGTCATTATATTACCCTGGTCTACCATCTACTGTCATTATATTACCCTGGTCTACCATCTACTGTCATTATATTACCCTGGTCTACCATCTACTGTCATTATATTACCCTGGTCTACCATCTACTGTCATTATATTACCCTGGTCTACCATCTACTGTCATTATATTACCCTGGTCTACCATCTACTGTCATTATATTACCCTGGTCTACCATCTACTGTCATTATATTACCCTGGTCTACCATCTACTGTCATTATATTACCCTGGTCTACCATCTACTGTCATTATATTACCCTGGTCTACCATCTACTGTCATTATATTACCCTGGTCTACCATCTACTGTCATTATATTACCCTGGTCTACCATCTACTGTCATTATATTACCCTGGTCTACCATCTACTGTCATTATATTACCCTGGTCTACCATCTACTGTCATTATATTACCCTGGTCTACCATCTACTGTCATTATATTACCCTGGTCTACCATCTACTGTCATTATATTACCCTGGTCTACCATCTACTGTCATTATATTACCCTGGTCTACCATCTACTGTCATTATATTACCCTGGTCTACCATCTACTGTCATTATATTACCCTGGTCTACCATCTACTGTCATTATATTACCCTGGTCTACCATCTACTGTCATTATATTTTCCTGGTCTATCTACTGTCATTATATTACCCTGGTCTACCATCTACTGTCAATATATTACCCTGGTCTATCTACTGTCAATATATTACCCTGGTCTACCCTCTACTGTCATTATATTACCCTTGGTCTACCATCTACTGTCATTATATTACCCTGGTCTACCATCTACTGTCATTATATTACCCTGGTCTACCATCTACTGTCATTATATTACCCTGGTCTACCATCTACTGTCATTATATTACCCTGGTCTACCATCTACTGTCATTATATTACCCTGGTCTACCATCTACTGTCATTATATTACCCTGGTCTACCATCTACTGTCATTATAGTACCCTGGTCTACCATCTACTGTCATTATATTACCCTGGTCTACCATCTACTGTCATTATATTACCCTGGTCTACCATCTACTGTCATTATATTACCCTGGTCTACCATCTACTGTCATTATATTACCCTGGTCTACCATCTACTGTCATTATATTACCCTGGTCTACCATCTACTGTCATTATATTACCCTGGTCTACCATCTACTGTCATTATATTACCCTGGTCTACCATCTACTGTCAATATATTACCCTGGTCTACCATCTACTGTCATTATATTACCCTTGGTCTACCATCTACTGTCATTATATTACCCTGGTCTACCATCTCCTGTCATTATATTACCCTTGGTCTACCATCTACTGTCATTATATCACCCTGGTCTACCATCTACTGTCATTATATTACCCTGGTCTACCATCTACTGTCATTATATTACCCTGGTCTACCATCTACTGTCATTATATTACCCTGGTCTATATTACCCTGGTTTATATTACCCTGGTCTACCATCTACTGTCATTATATTACCCTGGTCTACCATCTACTGTCATTATATTACCCTGGTCTACCATCTACTGTCATTATATTACCCTGGTCTACCATCTACTGTCATTATATTACCCTGGTCTACCATCTACTGTCATTATATTACCCTGGTCTACCATCTACTGTCATTATATTACCCTGGTCTACCATCTACTGTCATTATATTACCCTGGTCTACCATCTACTGTCATTATATTACCCTGGTCTACCATCTACTGTCATTATATTACCCTGGTCTACCATCTACTGTCATTATATTACCCTGGTCTACCATCTACTGTCATTATATTACCCTGGTCTACCATCTACTGTCATTATATTACCCTGGTCTACCATCTACTGTCATTATATTACCCTGGTCTACCATCTACTGTCATTATATTACCCTGGTCTACCATCTACTGTCATTATATTACCCTGGTCTACCATCTACTGTCATTATATTACCCTGGTCTACCATCTACTGTCATTATATTACCCTGGTCTACCATCTACTGTCATTATATTACCCTGGTCTACCATCTACTGTCATTATATTACCCTGGTCTACCATCTACTGTCATTATATTACCCTGGTCTACCATCTACTGTCATTATATTACCCTGGTCTACCATCTACTGTCATTATATTACCCCTCCCCTGGTCTACCATCTACTGTCATTATATTACCCTGGTCTACCATCTACTGTCATTTATATTACCCTGGTCTACCATCTACTGTCATTATATTACCCTGGTCTACCATCTACTGTCATTATATTACCCTGGTCTACCATCTACTGTCATTATATTACCCTGGTCTACCATCTACTGTCATTATATTACCCTGGTCTACCATCTACTGTCATTATATTACCCTGGTCTACCATCTACTGTCATTATATTACCCTGGTCTACCATCTACTGTCATTATATTACCCTGGTCTACCATCTACTGTCATTATATTACCCTGGTCTACCATCTACTGTCATTATATTACCCTGGTCTACCATCTACTGTCATTATATTACCCTGGTCTACCATCTACTGTCATTATATTACCCTGGTCTATATCTACCCTGTTTATATTACCCTGGTCTACCATCTACTGTCATTATATTACCCTGGTCTACCATCTACTGTCATTATATTACCCTGGTCTACCATCTACTGTCATTATATTACCCTGGTCTACCATCTACTGTCATTATATTACCCTGGTCTACCATCTACTGTCATTATATTACCCTGGTCTACCATCTACTGTCATTATATTACCCTGGTCTACCATCTACTGTCATTATATTACCCTGGTCTACCATCTACTGTCATTATATTACCCTCTACTGTCATTATATTACCCTGGTCTACCCTCTACTGTCATTATATTACCCTGGTCTACCATCTACTGTCATTATATTACCCTGGTCTACCATCTACTGTCATTATATTACCCTGGTCTACCATCTACTGTCATTATATTACCCTGGTCTACCATCTACTGTCATTATATTACCCTGGTCTACCCTCTACTGTCATTATATTACCCTGGTCTACCATCTACTGTCATTATATTACCCTGGTCTACCATCTACTGTCATTATATTACCCTGGTCTACCCTCTACTGTCATTATATTACCCTGGTCTACCATCTACTGTCATTATATTACCCTGGTCTACCATCTACTGTCATTTTATTACCCTGGTCTACACTCTACTGTCATTATATTACCCTGGTCTACCATCTACTGTCATTATATTACCCTGGTCTACCATCTACTGTCATTATATTACCCTGGTCTACCATCTACTGTCATTATATTACCCCTGGTCTATCTACTCAATATATTACCCTGGTCTACCATCTACTGTCATTATATTACCCTGGTCTACCATCTACTGTCATTATATTACCCTGGTCTACCATCTACTGTCATTATATTACCCTGGTCTACCATCTACTGTCATTATATTACCCTGGTCTACCATCTACTGTCATTATATTACCCTGGTCTACCATCTACTGTCATTATATTACCCTTGGTCTACCATCTACTGTCATTATATTACCCTGGTCTACCATCTCCTGTCATTATATTACCCTTGGTCTACCATCTACTGTCATTATATCACCCTGGTCTACCATCTACTGTCATTATATTACCCTGGTCTACCATATACTGTCATTATATTACCCTGGTCTACCATCTACTGTCATTATATTACCCTGGTCTATATTACCCTGGTTTATATTACCCTGGTCTACCATCTACTGTCATTATATTACCCTGGTCTACCATCTACTGTCATTATAATTCCCTGGTCTACCATCTACTGTCATTATATTACCCTGGTCTACCATCTACTGTCATTATATTACCCTGGTCTACCATCTACTGTCATTATATTACCCTTGTCTACCCTCTACTGTCATTATATTACCTTGGTCTATCTACTGTCATTATAATACCCTGGTCTACCATCTACTGTCATGATATTACCCTGGTCTACCATCTACTGTCATTATATTACCCTGGTCTACCATAAACTGTCATTATATTACCCTTGTCTACCGTCTACTGTCATTATATTACCCTGGTCTACCATCTACTGTCATTATATTACCCTGGTCTACCATCTACTGTCATTATATTACCCTGGTCTACCCATCTACTGTCATTATATTACCCTGGTCTACCATCTACTGTCATTATATTACCCTGGTCTACCATCTACTGTCATTATATTACCCTGGTCTACCATCTACTGTCATTATATTACCCTGGTCTACCATCTACTGTCATTATATTACCCTTGGTCTACCATCTACTGTCATTATATTACCCTGGTCTACCATCTACTGTCATTATATTACCCTGGTCTACCATCTACTGTCATTATATTACCCTGGTCTACCATCTACTGTCATTATATTACCCTGGTCTATATCTACTGTTTATATTACCCTGGTCTACCATCTACTGTCATTATATTACCCTGGTCTACCATCTACTGTCATTATATTCCCTGGTCTACCATCTACTGTCATTATATTACCCTGGTCTACCATCTACTGTCATTATATTACCCTGGTCTACCATCTACTGTCATTATATTACCCTGGTCTACCATCTACTGTCATTATATTACCCTGGTCTACCATCTACTGTCATTATATTACCCTGGTCTACCATCTACTGTCATTATATTACCCTGGTCTACCATCTACTGTCATTATATTACCCTGGTCTACCTCTACTGTCATTATATTACCCTGGTCTACCATCTACTGTCATTATATTACCCTGGTCTACCATCTACTGTCATTATATTACCCTGGTCTACCATCTACTGTCATTATATTACCCTGGTCTACCATCTACTGTCATTATATTACCCTGGTCTACCCATCTACTGTCATTATATTACCCTGGTCTACCATCTACTGTCATTATATTACCCTGGTCTACCATCTACTGTCATTATATTACCCTGGTCTACCATCTACTGTCATTATATTACCCTGGTCTACCATCTACTGTCATTATATTACCCTGGTCTACCATCTACTGTCATTATATTACCCTGGTCTACCATCTACTGTCATTATATTACCCTGGTCTATATCTACTGTTTATATTACCCTGGTCTACCATCTACTGTCATTATATTACCCTGGTCTCTACTGTCATTATATTACCCTGGTCTACCATCTACTGTCATTATATTACCCTGGTCTACCATCTACTGTCATTATATTACCCTGGTCTACCATCTACTGTCATTATATTACCCTGGTCTACCATCTACTGTCAATATATTACCCTGGTCTATCTACTGTCATTATATTACCCTGGTCTACCATCTACTGTCATTATATTACCCTGGTCTACCATCTACTGTCATTATATTACCCTGGTCTCATCTACTGTCATTATATTACCCTGTTCTACCATCCACTGTCATTATATTACCCTGGTCTACCATCTACTGTCATTATATTACCCTGGTCTACCCATCTACTGTCATTATATTACCCTGGTCTACCATCTACTGTCATTATATTACCCTGGTCTACCATCTACTGTCATTATATTACCCTGGTCTACCATCTACTGTCACTATATTACCCTGGTCTATCTACTGTCAATATATTACCCTGGTCTACCCTCTACTGTCATTATATTACCCTGGTCTACCATCTACTGTCATTATATTACCCTGGTCTACCATCTACTGTCATTATATTACCCTGGTCTACCATCTACTGTCATTATATTACCCTGGTCTACCATCTACTGTCATTATATTACCCTGGTCTACCATCTACTGTCATTATATCACCCTGGTCTACCATATACTGTCATTATATTACCCTGGTCTACCATATACTGTCATTATATTACCCTGGTCTACCATCTACTGTCATTATATTACCCTGGTCTATATTACCCTGTTTTATATTACCCTGGTCTACCATAAACTGTCATTATATTACCCTTGTCTACCCTCTACTGTCATTATATTACCCTACTCTCCCCTGGTCTCCCCTCTACTGTCATTATATTACCCTGGTCTACCATCTACTGTCATTATATTACCCTGGTCTACCATCTAATGTCACTATATTACCCTGGTCTACCATCTACTGTCATTATATTACCCTGGTCTACCATCTACTGTCATTATATTACCCTGGTCTACCATCTACTGTCATTATATTACCCTGGTCTACCATCTACTGTCATTATATTACCCTGGTCTACCATCTACTGTCATTATATTACCCTGGTCTACCATCTACTGTCATTATATTACCCTGGTCTACCATCTACTGTCATTATATTACCCTGGTCTACCATCTACTGTCATTATATTACCCTGGTCTACCATCTACTGTCATTATATTACCCTGGTCTACCCTCTACTGTCATTATATTACCCTGGTCTACCCTCTACTGTCATTATATTACCCTGGTCTACCATCTACTGTCTTTATATTACCCTGGTCTCTACTGCCATTATATTACCCTGGTCTACCATCCACTGTCATTATATTACCCTGGTCTACCATCTACTGTCATTATATTACCCTGGTCTACCATCTACTGTCATTATATTACCCTGGTCTACCATCTACTGTCATTATATTACCCTGGTCTACCATCTACTGTCATTATATTACCCTGGTCTAACATCTACTGTCATTATATTACCCTGGTCTACCATCTACTGTCATTATAATACCCTGGTCTACCCTCTACTGTCATTATATTACCCTGGTCTACCATCTAATGTCACTATATTACCCTGGTCTACCATCTACTGTCATTATATTACCCTGGTCTACCAT
>NC_056453.1:47873958-47881458 GCF_018296145.1 Oncorhynchus tshawytscha | reverse complement strand
CTGCAGTTTACTGGACTGTGATTGGTGTAACAGTATATTAATAATATGTATATTAATATGTATTAAATGCATTCATGAGAAAAGTAATGTTCTGTTTTTTGTCAAATAATGATAATAATTATTATTACTATGTACAGCGTATTCAGGCCCCTTCCATTTTTTTTTTGACACATTTTGTTATGTTACAGCCTTTTTCTAAAATTGATTAAATAAAACAGAATGACCAAGTGAAAACAGGTTTTTAGACATTTTAGCACAATATAGAAAATATAAAATATAAATAAAATATAGAAATAATTATTCAGGCCCTTAGCTATGAGGTTCGAAATTGAGTTCAGGTGCATCCTGTTTCCATTGATCACCTTTGAGATGTTTCTACAACTTGATTGGAGTCCACCTGTGGTAAATTAAATTGATTGGACATGATTTGGAAATCTGTCTATAATCTGTCTATATAAGGTCCCACAGTTGACAGTGCATGTCAGAGCAGAAACCAAGCCATGAGGTCAAAGGAATTGTCTGTAGAGCTCCGAGACAAGATTGTGTCGAAGCACATGCACTTCTGCAGCTTTGAAGGTCCCCAGGAACACAGTGGCCTCCATCATCCTTAAATGGATCGTTTTGAACCACCAAGACTCTTCCTGGAGCTGACCGCCCAGCCAAACTGAGCGAGAAGCCGATGGTCAGTCTGGCAGAGCTCCAGAGTTTCCCTGTGGAAATGGGAGAACCTTCCAGAAGGACAGGCATCTCTGCATCACTCCACCAATCAGGCCTTTATGGTAAAGTGGCCAGACGGAAGCCACTCCTCAGTAAAAGGCACATGACAGCCAGCTTGGAGTTTGTCAAAAAGCACCTAAATGAAACAAGATTCTCTGGTCTGATGAAACCAAGATTGAACTCTTTGGCCTGAATTCCAAGCGTCACGTCTGGAGGAAACCTGGCACCATCCCTACGGTGAAGCATGCTGGTGGCAGCATCATGCTGTGGGGATGTTTTTCAGCGGCAGGGAGACTGGGAGACTAGTCAGGATCGAGGGAAAGATTAACAGAGCAAAGTACAGAGAGATCCTTGATGAAAACCTGATCCACAGCGCTCAGGACCTCAGACTAGGATAAAGGTTCACCTTCCAACAGGTCAACGACCCTAAGCGCACTGCCAAGACAATGCAGGAGTGGCTTCGGGAATGTCCTTCTCTGAATGTCCTTGAGTGGCCCAGCCGGAGCCCAGACTTGAACCGGATCAAACATCTCTGGGGAGACCTGAAAATAGCTGTGCAGCAACGCTCCCCATCCAACCTGACAGAGGATCTGCAGAGAAGAATGGGAGATACTCCTCAAATACAGGTGTGCCAAGCATGTAGCGTCATACCCAAGAAGACTTGAGGCTGTAATTGCTGCCAAAGGTGCTTCAACAAAGACCTGAGTAAAGGGTCTGAATACTTACGATAATGTGATATTTCAGTTGAATTTTCTCTACATTTGCAAAAAAAAAAAAAAAAGTGTTTTTTGCTTTGTCATTATGTATTATTGTGTATAGCTTTTTAAATAAGGCAGTAATCTAGCAAAACATTTTGAATACTGAATACTTCCTGAGGACACTGAATGCGGTAGGGAGACACCACAGAAGAGGTGTCTGTCAGTCAACTGTGCTTGTGTGTGTATGTACAGTACCAGTCAAAAGTTTGGACACACCAACTCATTCAAGGGATTTTTTTCTGTAATTCTTTACTATTTTCTACATTGTAGAATAATAGTGAAGACATCAACACTACGAAATAACACACATGGAATCATGTAGTAACTATGACAACCAACTTCAGCAGACAAGCCCTCGGGGTTCTCTATGGTGTTTTTGTGACTAGGTTCTTTTTCTATCTAGTATTGTTATTTCTATGTTGGTGTATTTGTATGGTTCCCAATTAGAGGCATCTGATTATCGTTGTCTCTAATTGCGGATCAAACTTAGAGTGTTCCTTTTCCCACCTGCATAGTGGGATATGGTTTTCAGTTAGTGCCTTAGTGTGCTCTGTACTGGACGTTCGTTTATTCTTTTGTTGTTTTTTGTGAAGTTTCACTTTGTAATAAGGTACGTGGAACTCTACGCACACTGCTCCTTTAAACCATCGTCACGACCTTCGATGGCCACTGGCACGCTGTTCACGGATGAAATAGACACACACACACACACACACGCATGTCCTGCACACACACACAAACACACACACATACAGCTTTGTGTTCTCTCATTTAGAAAATGGTTACTGTCAAATAGGTTGAGGTTTAATTATTTGTGGATTCATATTGCTTAATTTTTTGTCTGTGGTGTATAGTTGTCAATGAGTGTCAACGTTACAGAGAGAGAGAGAGAGAGAGAGAGATGGAGAGAGGGAGAGAGAGAGAGAGAGAGAGATGGGGAAAGAGAGAGAGATTTCTTCAGTCCAATCAATGTGTTCGCTCTGGGCTAATCCATGTTACTAATTACCAAATGAGAGACGGCAGTTATGTGTGTGTGTGTGCGTGGTGGCAGTCTGTGCGTTGTGGCAGTGTGGAGTGGCGTGAGCCTGCCAGATGGGCCCCAGCGGCCCCCCAGGGACCTATACTCTCTCTTCCCTTCATTAACTCTACTCGCCCTCTCTGACACAGACACACTGTCACTTCTCTCGTCCTCTCCCCTTGTCCGTGTGATCCCGGCGAGTGGCCGGGGATTGTGGGTATTTCAGTCTCTGAGGTGACCCTACGCCACAGGGCTGAGAGAGGAGTACTGAGAGGACAGACTAGAGCTTTCTTTCCTCTCTTGTCCCCTCCCTCCCTCCATCTCTGTTCCAATCCGTGGTCTCTCAGAGGATTACAGAGAGGACAGAGCACTGGCCCTCCCTAATTTTTCTCTCTGTCTCTGTCTCTTCACTCCCTCTCTGTCTCTCTCTGCCTTTCTCTTTGTCTCTCTCTCTCTCTCTCTCTGTCTCTCTCTGTCTCTCTCTCTCTGTCGCTCTCTCTCTGTCTTTCTTTGTCTCTCTCTCTCTCTGTCTGTCTCTCTCTCTCTGTCTTTGTCTCTTTGTCTCTCTCTCTATTTCTCTCCCTCCCCCTCTTTTTTTCTCTCTCCCATCTTTCTTTCTCTCTCTCTCTCCCCCTCTTTATTTCTCTCTCTCCCCCTC
Organism: Oncorhynchus tshawytscha; assembly: GCF_018296145.1. Lineage (NCBI taxonomy): Eukaryota > Metazoa > Chordata > Actinopteri > Salmoniformes > Salmonidae > Oncorhynchus > Oncorhynchus tshawytscha. The sequence continues at coordinate 47,878,307 of NC_056453.1, read as the reverse complement.
TTTCTCTCTCTCTCCCCTCTTTCTTTCTCTCCCCTTCTCTCTCTCATGTAAAAATGGTTGATTAAAGGGTTGTTTATGAGTTGTTTCCATTCCTTCTTAGTTAATCCGTTAAGTTAATTTACAGTAAATACAGTCAAGAGTTACACTTTACACACTAGACTATTTTTTATTGTTTTCATATTAGCTACAGGCTTTCTGGACCTTTTAACGCAGAATGTGATATCTCTGAGGGGGGATATGTTTAGAGACTCACTCCCTGCAGCAAGCACGGACACACACAAACACACACACATGCACAAACACACCAGTCTGACAGACAGCAATGTGATTTCACAGCACAGGTTTTACACCCTGCCATTAAAGGTGAGTAACAATGTGATTATGGCCTGTGACAAATGAAGAGGTTATATTTCCTGCTATTAAACACTGTGTGTCTTTGTGTTATATTCCTTACTATTTAACAGCTCATGGTCTTCTGATGGGAGACATATAGGGAGGTTTAGTAGGTAACTGCCTTCATGTAGAGAGAAATCTGTTTCTATTATCTGTTTCTCACTCCCTTTCTCTCCTCTCTCTCTCTCTCTCTTTCTGCTTCTCTCCTCTCTCTCTCTCTCTTTCTGCTTCTCTCTCTCCTCTCTCTCTCTCTCTCTCTCTCTCTCTCTCTCTCTCTCTCTCTTTCTGCTTCTCTTTCTCTCTCTCTCTCTCTCTTTCTCTTTCTGCTTCTCTTCTCTCTCTCTCTCTCTCTCTCTCTCTCTTCTCTCCTTTCTTTCTTTCATTATTTCGTTCTTTCTTACTTTCTTTCTTTCTATCATTCTCTTTCGTTCTCTTTCTTTGTCTCTTTCTCTCTCTCTATTTTCTCTTTCTTTCCTTTCTCTCTCTATTTTCTCTTTCTTTCTTTCTTTCATTCTGCCTTTCTCACTCTCTTTCCTTCTGTTTCTCTGTTTCTATCTTTTTTCCCCTTCCTTCTCCTTCTTTTCTCTTTCTTGTTCACACCCTGACCATAGTTATTTTTGTTTTCTTTATTATTTTTGTTAGGTCAGGGTGTGACGAAGGTGGTTTGTTTAGTTTTTGTATTGTCTAGGGGTTTTTGGATTGTCTATGGGTTTATATGTCAATGGTTTTCCTAGATTGGTTCTCAATCAGAGGCAGCTGTTTATTGTTGTCTCTGATTGGGGACCATATTTAGGCAGCCATATGCCTTGGATAGTTTGTGGGTTATTGTCTATGTTTAGTTTCCAGTCTGCACTGCTCAAATTTTGTGTCACGGTTGGTTTTGGTAGTTTTGTTCAGTGTTCTTTATTTAATAAAGAAGTGTATACGCTTAACACGCTGCGCCTTGGTCTCCTCCCTACAACGCTGCGCCTTGGTCTCCTCCATACAACGCTGAGCCATGGTCTCCTCCTTATCACGCTGAGCCTTGGTCTCCTCCTTACCACGCTGCGCCTTGGTCTCCTCCTTACCACGCTGCGCCTTGGTCTCCTCCTTACAACGCTGCTCCTTGGTCTCCTCCTTACCACGCTGCGCCTTGGTCTCCTCCTTACCACGCTGCTCCTTGGTCTCCTCCTTTCCACGCTGCACCTTGGTCTCCTCCTTACCACGCTGAGCCTTGGTCTCCTCCTTACCACGCTGCTCCTTGGTCTCCTCCTTACCACGCTGCGCCTTGGTCTCCTCCTTATCACGCTGAGCCTTGGTCTCCTCCTTATCACGCTGAGCCTTGGTCTCCTCCTTATCACGCTGAGCCTTGGTCTCCTCCTTATCACGCTGCGCCTTGGTCTCCTCCTTACCACGCTGAGCCTTGGTCTCCTCCTTATCACGGTGCACCTTGGTCTCCTCCTTATCACGCTGAGCCTTGGTCTCCTCCTTATCACGCTGAGCCTTGGTCTCCTCCTTACCACGCTGCTCCTTGGTCTCCTCCTTTCCACGCTGCACCTTGGTCTCCTCCTTACCACGCTGAGCCTTGGTCTCCTCCTTACCAACGCTGAGCCTTGGTCTCCTCCTTACCACCCTGCACCTTGGTCTCCTCCTTATCACGCTGAGCCTTGGTCTCCTCCTTACAACGCTGAGCCTTGGTCTCCTCCTTACCACGCTGAGCCTTGGTCTCCTCCTTATCACGCTGAGCCTTGGTCTCCTCCTTACCACGCTGAGCCTTGGTCTCCTCCTTACCACGCTGAGTCTTGGTCTCCTCCTTATCACGCTGAGTCTTGGTCTCCTCCTTACCACGCTGCGCCTTGGTCTCCTCCTTATCACGCTGCGCCTTGGTCTCCTCCTTATCACGCTGAGCCTTGGTCTCCTCCTTATCACGCTGAGCCTTGGTCTCCTCCTTACCACGCTGAGCCTTGGTCTCCTCCTTATCACGCTGCGCCTTGGTCTCCTCCTTATCACGCTGCGCCTTGCTCTCCTCCTTATCACGCTGCGCCTTGGTCTCCTCCTTACCACGCTGAGCCTTGGTCTCCTCCTTATCACGCTGCGCCTTGGTCTCCTCCTTATCACGCTGAGCCTTGGTCTCCTCCTTATCACGCTGAGCCTTGGTCTCCTCCTTACCACGCTGAGCCTTGGTCTCCCCCATACAACGCTGAGTCTTGGTCTCCTCCTTACCACGCTGAGTCTTGGTCTCCTCCTTATCACGCTGAGTCTTGGTCTCCTCCTTATCACGCTGAGTCTTGGTCTCCTCCATATGACGACATGACATTCTTTCTCTCTTTCTTTCTTTCATTCTTTCTTTCTTATTTTCTCTCCTTCTTCCTTTCTTTCCTTCTTCCTTTCTTTTTCCTCTATTTCCTTCCCTTTCTTTCTTTCCCTCTCTTCTTTTTCTTTCTTTCATTCTTTCTTTTGTTTGAACTCTCTATATTTTTTTTTTACTTCTCTTTTTTTCATTGACACTCTCTTTCTTCTTTCTTAATTTGTATTTTTCTTTCTTACTTTCCTCCCCTTCCTCCTCTGAGGATTCTTCACTGGCGGAGCAAATACAGGAACATCATAGCAGATGCCCTGAGGGCCAAGGCAAATATTTTTTTTACCCAGGCTTTAAAACACTGCCCTTTTTCCTCTTTCATTCTTTCTTTTGTACAAACCCTCTACGGGTCTTTTTTTACTTCTCTTTTTTCATTGAGCATTCTTTCTTCTTTCAATTTGCACAGTGGACACTTTTTTTTTTTTTTTTTTTTTTTTTTTGGGGTTGTCTACATACCCCCCCTCCAGCGGTGACACAAATTCCATGCCACACCCAGGAAAATGTTCCTGTGCAGTCATTTTCTCTCCATGTCCAGGGAAATGGTCAGAGCACACCCTCTCCTCTCAAAGGCTCCGGAGAGAGCTCGGTCATAATCAATTCAGTGTCAGTCAATGTCAGGATGAAAACCTGTCCCAACCTCTCACATCCCATCACAGGGAAGACACTGCGGAACACCCACCTCTAGGAACAGCAGAAGAGCAGGAAGGAGACAGTTGGGCCTCCCGACTGGTAAACTTGACCAGGTCTTAATAAATCAAACTTGACCAGGCCTTAATGAATCAAACTTGACCAGGCCTTAATGAATCAAACTTGACCAGGCCTTAATAAATCAAACTTGACCAGGCCTTAATAAATCAAACTTGACCAGGCCTTAATAAATCAAACTTGACCAGGGGATTATGCAAAATACTGTTCCCACGAAGGAACAGCACTCAGCGGATTTCAGAGCGCCACCTATAGTTTTTGATAAAACTCATAATTTCATGAAACTTTCATTAAAATACACATTCAAGGTAGTGAATTAAAGCTACACTCGTTGTGAATCTAGCCACCAAGTCAGATTTGTAAAATGCTTTTCGGCGAAAGCATGAGAAGCTATTATCTGATAGCATGTACCCCCAAAATACTGCAACGTCACCTAAACAGACAGATTTTGCGGTAGACGGCGCTACCCAAAATGCATAAATAAAATATAAAACATTCATTACCTTTGACCATCTTCTTTGTTGGCACTCCTTGATGTCCCATAATCAATATTGGGTTTTTTTTTCGATTAAATTGGTCCATATATAGCCTAGATATCGATCTATGAAGACTGTGTGATAAACGGGAAAAAATAGCGTTTCATAACGTAACGTCATTTTTTAAAATTAAAAAAGTCGACGATAAACTTTCACAAAACACTTCGAAATACTTTTGTAATGCAACTTTAGGTATTAGTACACGTTAATAAGCGATACAATTCATCAGGAGGCGATGTAAATGCTATAGGCAATCGTCTGGAAAAAATGACCGGAAAAACCTCGACCAAAACATCCTGTTTCAGGTCGGAGGGAATCGGTTCCCTTGGGTTGGTTCGACCAAGAATCAAATCCAAATCAAATGAGAAGACTCTATA
>NC_056453.1:47728958-47868958 GCF_018296145.1 Oncorhynchus tshawytscha | reverse complement strand
CCTGGTGTGAAACCACACTGAAATGTCTTCACTTCAGTTGGGGGGTCCTCACATATGTCACTGTAGAATCTGCAATGTTTTGTCTCCTCTTGCGGAGGGAAGTCCTGTTGTGAAAGCTGAATGTTTTGGTGTTTAAACTGAATGTTGTTGTTATCTCCCAGAGATGAATGCAGACTAGACAAACACTACAGTCTGGTGAGACCTATTCCCTACAATGGCACCCTATTCCCTACAATGGCACCCTATTCCCTACAATGGCACCCTATTCCCTACACTAGGACCCTTACTGCTCTGGTCAAAGGTACTGGCTACAATGGCACTATATTCTGTTCCACTTTCTGCTATTCCACTTCATTCTGTTCCACTTTCTGCTATTCCACTTTATTCTGTTCCACTTTCTGCTATTCCACTTCATTCTGTTCCACTTTCTGCTATTCCACTTCATTCTGTTCCACTTTCTGCTATTCCACTTTATTCTGTTCCACTTTCTGCTATTCCACTTCATTCTGTTCCACTTTCTGCTATTCCACTTTATTCTGTTCCACTTTCTGCTATTCCACTTCATTCTGTTCCACTTTCTGCTATTCCACTTCATTCTGTTCCACTTTCTGCTATTCCACTTTATTATGTTCCACTTTATGCTATTCCACTTCATTCTGTTCCACTTTCTGCTATTCCACTTCATTCTGTTCCACTTTCTGCTATTCCACTTCATTCTGTTCCACTTTCTGCTATTCCACTTTATTCTGTTCCACTTTATGCTATTCCACTTCATTCTGTTCCACTTTATGCTATTCCACTTTCTCATACAGTATCTCTCAGATAAACAGACACTGCAGAACAAACATGTTTTTTTTTCACTATCGGTTTTTTTCCTGGGCCAAAAGACAAAAATCAATATTTTATTAAATCATTTTTTGACATTCAACAGACGCTGTTATCCAGAACGACTTGTGAGTGAACGATAGTGAGTTGATCCATTTTCATACCTGTCACTCTGTGGGAACCGAACTTACAACCCTGGCATTGCAAACGCCATGCTGTACCAACTAAGCAGCCCAGGACTGTTCTTATAAACTAAACCAAAAACCCTGAAGAAGGCCAAATGCTGAAATGCGTTGATTTTACAACAATAAATAAATGCTTTTATCCTCTAGAACGCAAAATGTATATTTCCGCCTAAATAAACAAAAGTCATTATTTTTCATGACAGGACCATAAACATGAACTGATAATGAACGATTTACTTCCGTTGTCCTCTAAGAGTTGTTGAATGTCCCCTCTTCGTCTATGTGTTCACAGGGCAGGAACAGAGCTTCCAAATTGGTATGAGTGTGATTTCTAACAGAGCGAAGGGAGTATGACATACATGACAAAAAAGTCTGGAAGGAGAGTTTACAGTCTAACCAGACAGGTATTTGTAGTTGTCCACATATTCTAAGTCAAAACTGTCCAGAGTCATGATGCTGGACAGGCGGTCGGGTGTGGGAAGCAATCGGTTGAAGAGCATGCATATAGTTTTACTTGCATTTAAGAGCAGTTGGAGGCCACGGAAGGAGAGTTGTCTGGCATTGAAGCTCATCTGGAGGTTTGTAAACAGTGTCCAAAGAAGGGCCAGATGTATACAGAATGGTGTCGTCTGTGTAGAGGTGGATCAAAGAATCACCAGCAGCAAGAGCGACATCATTGATGTATACAGAGAAGAGAGTCGGCCAGAGAACTGAACCCTGTGGTACCCCCATAGAGACTGCCAGAGGTTCGGGCAACAGGCCCTCCGATTTGTACCATTAATAAGATGGGGCTAGAAGCATCTTATATGGTGAGTTACCGAGTGGCTAGGACAGGCAAGCCCCATACTATTGTAGAGGAGTGGCTAGGACAGGTAAGACCCATACTATTGTAGAGGAGTGGCTAGGACAGACAAGCCCCATACTATTGTGGAGGAGTGGCTAGGACAGACAAGACCCATACTATTGTAGAGGAGTGGCTAGGACAGGTAAGACCCATACTATTGTAGAGGAGTGGCTAGGACAGACAAGCCCCATACTATTGTGGAGGAGTGGCTATGACAGGCAAGCCCCATACTATTGTAGAGGAGTGGCTAGGACAGACAAGCCCCATACTATTGTGGAGGAGTGGCTAGGACAGACAAGCCCCATACTATTGTGGAGGAGTGGCTAGGACAGACAAGACCCATACTATTGTAGAGGAGTGGCTAGGACAGACAAGCCCCATACTATTGTGGAGGAGTGGCTAGGACAGGCAAGCCCCATACTATTGTGGAGGAGTGGCTAGGACAGGCAAGCCCCATACTATTGTGGAGGAGTGGCTAGGACAGACAAGACCCATACTATTGTGGAGGACTTAATTCTTCCTGCTGCCGTGGATGTGGCTGGGACAATGCTGGGGGAAAAGGACAAAAAACTATACAGACAATGACTTCATCAAACAACACTGTTTCACGATGCATCAGTGACATGGCAGGAGATGCTTTGAAACCATTACTGCTTCGCATACAAGGAAGTGAATTATATGTGTATATATGTGAGTCAACAGATGTGGTGGGCCTGGCACAGCTCCTGGTATATGTCTGTTACAGCTGGATGAGTCAACAGGCCTGGCACAGCTCCTGGTATATGTCTGTTACAGCTGGATGAGTCAACAGGCCTGGCACAGCTCCTGGTATATGTCTGTTACAGCTGGATGAGTCAACAGGCCTGGCACAGCTCCTGGTATATGTCTGTTACAGCTGGATGAGTCAACAGGCCTGGCACAGCTCCTGGTATATGTCTGTTACAGCTGGATGAGTCAACAGGCCTGGCACAGCTCCTGGTATATGTCTGTTACAGCTGGATGAGTCAACAGACGTGGAAGGCCTGGCACAGCTCCTGGTATATGTCTGTTACGTTTATGGGGGGTTGATTAAAGCAAGGCCCCTGAACTCTCGTGTATTTTTTACATTATTTTTACATGTATTTTTTACATTATGCAATGATATGGGCAGCGACCATGTAACGCTTTTACAACATACAGAAGTGTGCTGGTTATCACGGGGCAAAATGTTGACACGTTTTATTGAATTGAGAGACGAGCTTAAAGTTCTCTTTACTGACCATAATGTTCACTTGTCTGACCGCTTGCATGATGACGAGTTTCTCACACGACTGGTCAAATCTGGGTGATGTTTTTTTATCACCTGAATGATCTGACTCTAGCATTACAGGGACTCTCTTCAAGTGAGGGACTAAATTGAGGCTGTGATTAAGAAGTTGGAGCTCTTTTCTGTTTGCATTAACAAGGACAACACACAGGTCTTTACATCATTGTATGATTTTTTTGTGTGCAAATGAACTCAAGCTTACGGACAATGTCAGATGTGATATAGTGAAGCACCTGAGTGAGCTGGGTGCGCAATTATGCAAGTACTTTCCCGAAACGGACAACACAAACAACTGGATTCGTTATACCTTTCATGCCCTGCCTCCAGTCCACTTACCGATATCTGAACAAGAGAGCCTCATCGAAATTGCAACAAGCGGTTCTGTGAAAATGTAATTTAATCAGAAGCCACTGCCAGATTTCTGGAAAGGACTGCGCTCAGAGTTTCTTGCATTGGCAAATTGCTGTTAAGACACTGATGCCCTTTGCAACCACGCACCTATGTGAGAGTGGATTCTCAGCCCTCACTAGAATGAAAACTAAGGCACAGACTTTGTGGGGGAAATGATTTAAGACTGAGACTCTCTCCAATACAATCCAACATTGCAGAGTTATGTGCATCCTTTCAAGCCCACCCTTCTCATTAACCTGTGGTGAGTTATTTCATCATTTTTGATGAACAAATAAGGTTTTATATGTAAGATGGTTAAATAAAGAGCAAAATGATTGATTATTATTATATTATTATTTGTGCCCTGGTCCTATAAGAGCTCTTTCATTTCCCACGATCCGGATTGCCACAAAAACTCACACTCATTCTTATGTTTAATATATGTATAGTGTGTGTTTGGCAGGCTTACAAGGATGGCAAAAAACAACATTTGAGAGTGTTGTCCCAAGTGCTAGAGGGGGTACGCTGCTGGAGGTTGAATGTTTGAAGGGGTACGGGACTATGGGAACCACTGCGCAACATCAAAACCTTTTAAATCAAAATCATAATTCCAAACCTAAAACCCTGATTTTGGACAAAGTTACTTGAATGGATTCTTACTACCAAGGAATATCAAGAAAACAACTTTAACTTCTTGGTGACGGGGCAGTATTTTCCACATCCGGATGAAATGCATGCCCAAATTCAACTGTCTGCTACTCATCCCCAGAAGATTAGTTTAGTATATCATTAGTAGATATGGATAGAAAACACTCTGAAGTTTCTAAAACGGTTTGAATCATGTCTGTGAGTATAACAGAACTTATTTAGCAGGCGAAACCCCGAGGACTAACCATTCAGATTTTTTTTTTTTGAGGTCACTCTCTTTACAATACAATGCTTTTTCATTGGGAATCCAGATTTCTAAGGGACATTCTTGCAGTTCCTATCGCTTCCACTGGATGTCACCAGTCTTTAGAAATTGGTTGAGGTTATTCCTTTGTGTAGTGAAGAAGTACGGCCATCTTGGACGAGGGTCACTTGTAGTGTACTGTTTGATAGAGGTGCGTGACCAGAAAGCTACAGTTTGTTTTCATCCTGTATTGAACACAGATCATCCCCTCTTCAATTGTATCGATTATTTACGTAAAACAACACCTAAAGTTGTATTACAAATGTAGTTTGAAATGTTTTGGCAAAGTTATTTTGTAGTCCGGTTTTTTGTAGTCACGTTGCGCAAGTTGGAACCTGTGTTTTTCTGGATCAAATGCGCCAAATAAATGGACATTTTGGATATATATGGACGGAATTAATCGAACAAAAGGACCATTTGTGATGTTTATGGGACATATTGGAATGCCAACACAAGAAGCTCGTCAAAGGTAAGGCATGAATTATATATTTTTTTCTGCGTTTTGTGTCGCGCCTGCAGGATTGAAACATGGTTTCTCTCTTTGTTTACGGAGGTGCTATCCTCAGATAATAGCATCGTTTGCTTTCGCCGAAAAGCCTTTTTGAAATCTGACATGTTGGTTGGATTCACAAGTGTAGATGTGAACTCTTGAGCCTAACAATGGCACCCAACTGCAGAGACCTTTGAAGCCCCCTGCCCAGAGGTCATTTACAATACATATATTAAACATAACACGGCAGGGAATAAGTACTAAAAGAAGCTCCTCGGGGACAATCCAGAGACACTAATTTCAGCCTTTTGAAACTAAACTTATTTTTTAAAACTTTTTTACAAATACTTTCTGGTGCCTTAATTACTTTTAAATTCCCTTTCATACTAATTAATTACTTTTAAATTCCCTTTCATACTAATTAATTACTTTTAAATTCCCTTTCATACTAATGAATTACTTTTAAATTCCCTTTCATACTAATTAATTACTTTTTAATTCCCTTTCATTAATGAATTACTTTTTACTTTATACTAATGAATTACTTTTAAACTAATGAATTCCCTTTCATACTAATGAATTACTTTTTAATTCCCTTTACATACTTTTTAATTAATTACTTTTAAATTACCCTTTCATACACTTTTTACATACTAATTAATTACTTTTTAATTCCCTTTCATACTAATGAATTACTTTTTAATTCCCTTTACATACTAATACTAATGAATTACTTTTTAATTCCCTTTCATACTAATGAATTACTTTTAAATTCCCTTTCATACTAATTAATTACTTTTTAATTCCCTTTACATACTAATTAATTACTTTTTAATTCCCTTTACATATTAATTGTTCAGTCCTTGGTTCCAAGGGAAGATGGGGACGATGCCAGAGCTAGTGATGATGTTAAATTAAAAGAGTTCTTTCTTAGGTTTTCTCCATCAAATTGTTGTTAATTTTATTTATCTGCATGACATTATTAGATTTGAGCGGTCACACACATGTATACTGTTTAGGTTTTCTACTGACACATTTTGTCCAGAAAGTTGTTTAAAAGGAATTGAATTTGTTGTTACTTAATTGTTTTTTGGTAGGTTTCCAAACTGCATTCCTTCCATCTATAGCATTTCTTAATGTTACTCAGTTCATTTGGCTTTGATGCCTCATGATTGAGTATTGCTCTGTCCAATTAGACTGTGATTTTGCTGTGGTCTGATAGGGGTGTCAGTGGGCTGACTGTGAACGCTCTGAGAGACTCTGGGTTAATTAAGGTCAGTGATAAAGTAGTCTACAGTACTACTGCCAAGAGATGAGCTATAGGTGTACCTACCATAGGAGTCCCCTCGAAGCCTACCATTGACTATGTACTGCCCCAGCGTGCGACAGAGCTGCAGGAGTTGTGACCCGTTTTGTTGGTTATGTTGTCATAGTTGTGCCTAGGGGGGCATATGTGGGAGGGAATGCTGTCACCTCCAGGTAGGTGTTTGTCCCCCTGTGTGCTGAGGGTGTCAGGTTCCTGTCTAGTTCTGGAATTTAGGTCACCACAGACTAGTACATGTCCCTGGGCCTGGAAATGATTGATTTCCCCCTCCAAGATGGAGAAGCTGTCTTCATTAAAGTATGGGGATTCTAGTGGGGGGATATAGGTAACGCACAGGAGGACTTTTTTCTCTGTTAAGATAATTTCCTTTGAATTTCTAGCCAAATGTAAAATGTTCCTGTTTTGATTAATTTAATGGACTGAGTTAGAGCAGACCTATCTGCTTATCTGTCTGTTTATCTCTCCCACTCTCTTTTTTCCCTCTCTCTCCCTCTCTCTCTCTCTCTCTCCCCCCTCTCATTTTCTCTCTTTCTGTCTCTCTCTCTAGTTGTCTCTGTCTCTCCTCTCTTCTGTCAGATCTGACGTAGTGGTCTCTCTCTCTCTCTCTCAATTCAATTCAATTCAATTCAAGGGCTTTATTGGCATGGGAAACATGTGTTAACATTGCCAAAGCAAGTGAGGTAGATAATATATAAAGTGAATATATAAAGTGAAATAAACAATAAAAATTAACAGTAAACATTACACATACAGGAGTTTCAAAACAATAAAGACATTACAAATGTCATATATATATATACAGTGTTTTAACAATGTACAAATGGTAAAGGACACAAGATAAAATAAATAAGCATAGATATGGGTTGTATTTACAATGGTGTGTGTTCTTCACTGGTTGCCCTTTTCTTGTGGCAATAGGTCACAAATCTTGCTGCTGTGATGTCACACTGTGGAATTTCACCCAGTAGATATGGGAGTTTATCAAAATTGGATTTGTTTTTGAATTCTTTGTGGATCTGTGTAATCTGAGGGAAATATGTCTCTCTAATATGGTCATACATTGGGCAGGAGGTTAGGAAGTGCAGCTCAGTTTCCACCTCATTTTGTGGGCAGTGAGCACATCTCTCTCTGTCTCTGCCTCCCTATCTGTCTCTCTTACTATCTCTCTCCCTCTCCATCCTCTCTCTCCCCCCTCTCTCTCTCTCTCCCCCTCTCCATCCTCCCCCATCCACAGGGGAAGCACTCATTCAGTAATCTTTCGTGTGAGGAAAAGTTGTGACGGCGTGCGAGTGGTGGGTGGGACCCTCTGTTCTTTACTGCTCACTTAGCCCCTCTCTGCACACCGACACACACACACACAAACACACACACACACAAACACAAACACAAACACACACACAGAAAAACACATGCACACGTACCGACACATGCACAATTTATGAGGACAATTTGAAGACCCTCAGCGCACTACTGGAGCACTACTGATGGATGGAGAGGGAAAGAGTGAAAGAGGGAGGGAGCGAGAGAGAGAGACAGAGACAGAGAGAGAGAGAGAGAGAGAGAGAGAGAGAGAGAGAGAGAGAGAGAGAGAGGGAGAGAGAGAGAGCGAGAGACAGGCAGAGAGAGAGAGAGAGAAGAGAGATAGAGAGAGAGAGGGAGAGAGAGAGAGGAGAGAGAGAGAGAGGGGAGAGAGGGAGAGAGAGAGAGCGAGAGACAGGCAGAGAGAGAGAGAGAGAGAAGAGAGAGAGAGGGAGAGAGAGAGAGAGAGACAGAGAGAGAGAGGGGCAGCAGCTGTGGTTAGGGAGGTAATCGTCTCCCATAGGCTTTATTATTGTAAAAGTCAATGTTTCCTTCCCACCATCTGAATTGCAATCTGTGGGAATCTGCAGCGGCAGAAAAAGAAGGTAGATGTGTGTGTTGCGTGAATGTGTTTGGTGATATTGGGCTGTAAGAAATGCAGACTCTGTGATTGTAACGTTAAAACAGACATGAACTGTGGCTCTGGCTCACACGTCTTGTAAAATGGCCCCAAATGTCACCGGAATGTCACTTGTTCCACTGTCTGTTTTTTGGGACCTTGATTTAATTAAATTTTTTAGTTGATACCTCAGACATCTCTTTCATCTCTCTCATGTGCTCGTATAATTTCTCTGTCCGTCGCCCTCTTTCTCTCTACTTCTCTTCGTCTCTTACCTCATCTGTCTCCAACCTGCCGAAGTCTTCAAACAAAACATTTAATTCAAAATAATCACGGGGGGGGCAGAGGGCTTTAATAAATGTAATCTAATAAATGGTTACTTTTTTCTGCACTGTAAATCAATAATACAGTCATTATATTATATATCCCCAATATTCACAGTTACAGCTCCTCAACCATTTTTTCTCAAACTCCTCTCCTCTCGTCTCCTTTCCCCTCCCCTCTCCTCCCTTCACCTACCCTCCTTGATTTTCCTTCCCCTCCTCTCCTCTCCTCTCCTCTCCTCTCCTCTCCTCCCTTCACCTCCCCTCCTTGATTTTACTTCCCCTCCTCGCCTCTCCTCTCCTCTCCCTTCTCACCCCCTCCTCTCCTCTCCTCTCTTCTCCTCTCCTCTCCTCCTCTCCTCTCCTCCCCTCTCCCTTCTCACCCCCTCCTCTCCTCTCTTCTCCTCTCCTCCTCTCTTTTCCTCTCCTCTCCTCTGAGTTATTTGAGTTGTCCTTTGCCTGGCTGGTGCTGCTATATGTTCTTTGTTCTCTATAAACTTTCATTCAGGGACCGAGGAAGAAGCCAACTCATTTATTTTGTGTCTGCTACACAGTCCAACAACTCAGGGAGAGGAGGGATGGAAGAGGACCTGGGAGAGAGTAGAGAGGAGGAGAGGAGAAGAGATGGGGGGGTGAAAGAGAGGATGAGACGAAGAGGGAGAGAGAGCAGAAAGGGGGAGGGAGGAGAAAGAGACATGCCTGAGAGAACAGAGGGATACCATAAAGATGGGGGAGGGAGGGATAAAGAGGGAGGCAGACTGGGAGAGAGAACAAATTGAGGTGGAGGGGTTGACTGCATGTATTACACTATTATTTCAGCCCTTGATCCTTTTAATCTATTATCCCTCCCCCCTCTCTTATTCTCCTACTTGCTTTTCTTCTTGCACCTCTCTCATTCATTCTCCCATTGGTTGTTCATCTGCAATGATCATTGTGTTTTTCTTTGTGTTTCTTTTCGTTTCTTGCAACAACCATTTGTGGGATTGTTTTCACTGTACTGTCTGTATTGACTTTTTCCTGCAAATACGTTTAAACCACTCCAATTAGAACCATTCCGCATTGCCCTCTCCCACAGAGAGAGAGAGAGAGAGAGAGAGAGAGAAGCAGAGAGAGAGAGGGAGAGGAGAGAAGCAGAGAGGGAGAGGAGAGAAGCAGAGAGAGAGAGAGAGAAGAGAGAGAGAGAGCAGAGAGAGAGAAGCAGAGAGAGAGAGAGAGAGAGAGGAGAGAAGCAGAGAGAGAGAGAGAGAGAGAGAGAAGCAGAGAGAAGCAGAGAGAGAGAGAGAGAGAGACAGAGACAGACAGAGACAGAGACAGAGACAAGACAAGAGAGAGAGAGAGAGAGAAGCAGTTGCAGTTAGGGAAGGCTCTGACCCTCAAAACACATTTTAAATCAACCCTGTACTACAACCCCAAGCTGAACAATGTTTCTTTGGTTGCAGCAAAGATGGTGGATAAATGAAGATAGTTCACTCAGGCTGTTTACCATTGGTCAGTTCTGGTCTACTTAACCCTGTGTGTCTCCCACAGACAGCCATGCAATAGCAGCTGGGTCGGGTCTACGTAGTTCATTGAACCACAAAAAAACAGTGAGTGGCGTGTTTTGCTTCCTTTTTCCTGGCTGCCTGAGACACATAGCCTACACCTGGCTGCCTGAGACACATAGCATACACCTGGCTGTCTGAGACACATAGTCTACACCTGGCTGCCTGAGACACATCGCCTACACCTGGCTGCCTGAGACACATAGTCTACACCTGGCTGTCTGAGACACATAGTCTACACCTGGCTGTCTGAGACACATAGCCTACACCTGGCTGTCTGAGACACATAGTCTACACCTGGCTGTCTGAGACACATAGTCTACACCTGGCTGTCTGAGACACATAGTCTACACCTGGCTGTCTGAGACACATAGCCTACACCTGGCTGTCTGAGACACATAGTCTACACCTGGCTGTCTGAGACACATAGCCTACACCTGGCTGTCGGAGACACATAGCCTACACCTGGCTGTCTGAGACACATAGCCTACACCTGGCTGTCTGAGACACATAGCCTACACCTGGCTGTCTGAGACACATAGTCTACACCTGGCTGTCTGAGACACATAGCCTACACCTGGCTGTCTGAGACACATAGCCTACACCTGGCTGCCTGAGACACATAGTCTACACCTGGCTGTCTGAGACACATAGCCTACACCTGGCTGCCTGAGACACATAGTCTACACCTGGCTGTCTGAGACACATAGTCTACACCTGGCTGTCTGAGACACATAGTCTACACCTGGCTGTCTGAGACACATAGCCTACACCTGGCTGCCTGAGACACATAGTCTACACCTGGCTGTCTGAGACACATAGCCTACACCTGGCTGTCTGAGACACATAGCCTACACCTGGCTGTCTGAGACACATAGCCTACACCTGGCTGTCTGAGACACATAGTCTACACCTGGCTGTCTGAGACACATAGTCTACACCTGGCTGTCTGAGACACATAGTCTACACCTGGCTGTCTGAGACACATAGTCTACACCTGGCTGTCTGAGACACATAGTCTACACCTGGCTGTCTGAGACACATAGTCTACACCTGGCTGTCTGAGACACATAGTCTACACCTGGCTGTCTGAGACACATAGTCTACACCTGGCTGCCTGAGACACATAGTCTACACCTGGCTGCCTGAGACACATAGCCTACACCTGGCTGCCTGAGACACATAGTCTACACCTGGCTGTCTGAGACACATAGTCTACACCTGGCTGTCTGAGACACATAGCCTACACCTGGCTGCCTGAGACACATAGTCTACACCTGGCTGTCTGAGACACATAGTCTACACCTGGCTGTCTGAGACACATAGTCTACACCTGGCTGCCTGATTATAGCACTACACCTGGCTGCCTGACGCACACACACACACACACACACACACACACACACACACATATATATATATACACACACACACAAATGTAAAGGGGTGAATAAGAATATGTACTTATAAATATATGGATGAGCGACGACTGAGCGGCATAGACAAGATGTAGTAGATAGACAAGATTACCTTTCTTTTGCTGAGTTTACATATGAGATAAGTCATGTAGACATGCTTGAAGTGGCGTTATTTAAAGTTACTTTATTAAGTCCATTTATTAAAGTGGACAGAGATTTGAGTCAGTGTGTTGGCAGCAGCCTCTCTATGTTAGTGATGGGTCTTTAACAGTCTGATGGCCTTGAGATAGAAGCTGTTTTTCAGTCTCTCGGTCCCAGCTTTGATGCACCTGTACTGACCTCGACTTCTGGATGATAGCAGGGTGAACAGGCAGTGGCTCGGGTGGTTGGTGTCCTTGATGAGCTTTATGGCCTTCCTGTGACATCGGGTGCTGTAGGTGTCCTGGAGGGCAGGAAGTCTGCCCCCGGTGATACGTTGTGCAGACCTCACCACCCTCTGGAGAGCCTTGCGGTTGAGGACGGTGCAGTTGCCGTACCAGGCGGTGATACAGCCCGCCAGGATGCTCTCGATTGTGCATCTGTAAAAGTTTGTGAGTGTTTTAGGTGACAAGACAAATTTCTTCAGCCTCCTGAGGTTGAAGAGGCGCAGCTGCATCTTCTTCACCACGCTGTCTGTGTGGGTGGACCATTTCAGGTTGTCCGTGATGTGTATGCCGAGGAACTTAACTTGCTACCCTCTCCACTACTGTTCCATCGGTGTGGATAGGGGGGTTCTCCCTCTGCTGTTTCCTGAAGTCCACGATCATCTCCTTTGTTTTGTTGACGTTGACGTTGAATGTGAGGTTATTTTCCTGACACCACACTCCGAGGGCCCTCACCTCCTCCCTGTAGGCCATCTCATTGTTGTTGGTAATCAAGCCTTCCACTGTAGTGTCGTCTGCAAACTTGATGATTGATGATTGAGTTTGAGGTGTGCATGGCCACGCAGTCATGGGTGAACAGGGATTTCAGGAGAGGGCTGAGAACACACCCTTGTGGGGCCCCTGGGTTGAGGATCAGCTTGGTGGAGATGTTGTTACCTACCCTCACCACCTGGGGGCGGCCCGTCAGGAAGTCCAGGACCCAGTTGCACAGGGCAGGTTCGAGACACAGGGTCACATAGGTATTCCTCTTGTCCAGACGGGATAGGGCAGTGTGATGGCGATTGGGTCGTCTGTGGACCTATTAGGACGGTAAGCAAACTGAAGTGAGTCTAGGGTGTCAGGTAGGGTGGAGGTGATATTATCCTTGACTAGTCTCTCAAATCACTTCATGATGACAGAAGTGAGTGCAATGGGACGATATCATTAAGTTCAGTTACCTTTGCTTTCTTGGGAACAGGAACAACGGTGGTCATCTTGAAGCATGTGGGGACAGCAGACTGGGATAGGGATTGATTGAATATGCCCGTAAACACACCAGACAACTGGTCTGTGCATGCTCTGAGGACGCGGCTGGGGATGCCGTCTGGGCCGGCAGCCTTTAAATGTTTTACTCACGTTCGCCACGGTGAAGGATTTGGTAGTGGGCCGTGTCAGTGGCACTGTATTGTTCTTAAATCGAGCAAAGAAGTTGTTTAATTTGTCTGGGAGCAAGACGTCAATGTCCGTGACTGGGCTGGTTTTCTTTTTGTAATCCGTGATTGACTGTAGACCCTGCCACATACCTCTTGTGTCTGAGCCGTCGAATTGCGACTCTACTTTGTCTCTATACTGACGCTTTGCTTGTTTGATTGCCTTGTGGAGGGAATAACTACAGTGTTTGTATTCAGCCATATTATTGTTTGTATTTAGTCATGTTTCCAGTCGCCTTGCCATGGTTAAAAGTAGTAGTTAGCACTTTCAGTTTTGTGCGAATGCTGCCATTAGTCCACAGTTTCTGATTAGGTTTTAATAGTCACAGTGGGTACAACATCACCGATGCAATTGCTAAAAAACTTGTTCACTGAGCTGTTTGTTGTTCACTGTTATTGTCTGAGGCAGAATATCCACGTGATTGAAGCTAAAACAGAATGAAAAAAAATAGTGCACTGGGATTGAATCATCTGAGCCGAAGTGTCTGGTCAAAACTAGTGCGCTACGTTACCCATAGACCTCTGGTCAAAACTAGTGCACTACGTTACCCTTAGGGCTCTGGTCAAAACTAGTGCGCTACGTTACCCTTAGGGCTCTGGTCAAAACTAGTGCACTACGTTACCCTTAGGGCTCTGGTCAAAACTAGTGCACTACGTTACCCATAGGGCTCTGGTCAAAACTAGTGTACTATATAGAGAATAGGGTGACATTTGGGACAACAACCCTGGTCAGCTGAAGGCATGCAGATTGGGCGGATGATATGGGACCCAGATGTACGTTTTCCCCAAACAGTTCCTTCTGGCTATACTTCAGTTTGTCAAATTAATTTAGGAAAAAGAACATCAGCTGCAACAGCACAGAACGTTGACAATGTTGAAAAAACAATGTCACCGCAACGTTGCAAACCGGTTTAAATTCCCAACGGCATCTGTGAGTTAGAGGTTGGGTACTCCTCTCCTCTCCTCTCGCTCTCTTTCTCTCTCTCTTTCTCTCTCTCTTTCTCTCCTCTCCTCTCGCTCTCTATCTCTCTCTCCTCTCCTCTCATCCTCTCTCTCACTCTCTCCTCTCCTCTCCTCTCCTCTCCTCAATGTTGAAAAAACAAACCGGTTTAAATTCCCAATGGCATCTGTGAGTTAGAGGTTGGGTACTCCTCTCCTCTCCTCTCGCTCTCTTTCTCTCTCTCTTTCTCTCTCTCTTTCTCTCCTCTCGCTCTCTATCTCTCTCTCCTCTCCTCTCCTCTCTCCTCTCCTCTCCTCCTTTCTCTCACTCTCCTCCTCCTCTCCTCTCCTCCTTTCTCTCACTCTCCTCCTCCTCTCCACTCCTCCTCTTTCTCTTTCTCTTTCTTTCTCTTTCTCTTTCTCTTTCTCTTTCTCTTCTCTCCTCTCTCCTCTCCTCTCCTCCTTTCTCTCACTCTCCTCCTCCTCTCTCCTCCTTTCCTCTCCTCCTCCTCCTCTCCTCTCTCCTCTCTCCTCCTCTTTCTCTTTCTTTCTCTTTCTCTTTCTTCTCTCTTTCTCTCCTCTCCTCCTTTCTCTCTCCTCTCCTCTTCTCTCCTTCTCTCCTCCCTCTCTTTCTCTTTCTCTTCTCTCCTCTCCTCTCCTCTTCTTCCTCTTCCTCTTCCTCTCCCCTCCAGTCCTCCTCTCCTCTAGTGCAGGGAAGAGTTAACCAGTTGAAACGTCATACTGTTTATAACAGAAGCCATTTTGATGATGGAAGATTGTAATGCCTGTGTTTTATTGCTTAACAAGTGAACACAGGCTGAAGGTGATTATTTATTGTCTATTGATTATATTTAATGACGGTATAATGGGAGGATTTGCTTCCAGACCATCTTACGTGTGTGTATGCGTGTGTGTTCGTGTTTGTGTGTGTGTGTGTGTGGGTGGGTGGGTGGGGGTGGGGGTTATTAACTTAATGAAGATGTGGGGGATTTCCTGCCTTCTAGGTACTTAATTAACTCGTCTACAGCAGCCAGGCAACATGTTGTGAATACAGATGTCATCTCACAGCCACACAATTATGCACTGTGTGTATGTGTGTGTGTGTGTGTGTGTCTGTGTGTCTGTGTGTCTGTGTGTCTGTGTGTCTGGGTCTGTGTGTGTCTGTGTGTCTGGGTCTGTGTGTCTGTGTGTGTTTGTGTGTCTGTGTGTCTGTGTGTCTGGGTCTGTGTGTGTGTGTGTGTATAGCACATTCAATGTATTACCTGTTTAACTCAAACATTTGATTTTAAACCATAATAATTTCAATTAAATGTATTTAATTTATTTTATTGGCATGAAAAATACATGTTAACATTGCCAAAGCAATTAAAGTAGATAATATAAATGAAATAAACAATAAAAATGAACAGTAAACATTACACTCATAGACATTCCAAAAGAATAAAGACAAATGTCATATTATGTCTATATACCGTGTTTTAACGATGTGCAAATAGTTCAAGTAGAAAAAGGAATATAAATATGGGTTGTATTTACTTATTTTATTGTATGGTTTTTGTTCTTCACTGGTTGACCTTTTCTTGTGGCAACAGGTCACAAATCTTACTGCTGTGATGGTACACTGTGGGATTTCACCCAGTAGATATGGGAGTTTATCAAATTTGGATTCGTAATCAAATTCTTTGTTGGTCTGTGTAATCTGAGGGAGATATGTGTCTCTAATATGGTCATAAATTTGAGAGGAGGTTAGAAAGTGCAGCTCAGTTTCCACCTGATTTTGTGGGCAGTGAGCACATAGCCTGTCTTCTCTTGAGAGCCATGTCTGCCTACGGTGGCCTTTCTCAAAAGCAAGGCTATGCTCACTGAGTCTGTACATAGTCAAACTTTCCTTTTTTGATTTATATATTGCCGCTGAGTACTCTCTGTGGGGCCAAATACCATTCTAGTTGGCTCATATTTTTTGTAAATTCTTTCCAATGTGTTAAGAAAATATTTTTGTTTAAAAAAACAACACACTTGTTGTTTGTGTCCTGGGGCTTTTATAATGTTGTATGTTTTGAACAGAGCCACAGGACCACTTTCCTTTCAGGGGACTTTTCTCCAGGTTCATCCTCTGTAGGTGATGGCTTTGTTAGAAGGTTTGATAAGACTTTGCCTTTTTTGTAATTTTGGCTCCTTTTGATTTTGTTTTTAATTATGTGCATGCATCATTTGGTGAATATTTGGTCTACACAGAGGATATTTTTGCAGAATTTGGTAGAGTCTCAATGTGGTGTTTGTTCCAGTGAACATTATTTTAACTGAAGAAATGTCAAGTCTGCTGTTCTTTTTGATGTCATAGAGGCCCTTTTCTCAGATAGTTACTGCTTTGTGGAAGTTACCAACAACAATGTCTAGATGGAATTTCAATTTGTCTCCACTTTTTTGAAAACCATTATTTTTGTTCAAGATGTTCTGTCAGGGCCCAAGTCTGCCAGAGCTAAGGATGATGTTCAAGAGTTTAAGTTGGTGACAGAAGCACCAGATCATCAGCAAACGGTAAACATTTGACTTTAATTCTAGCTTTAGAAAATGTGAGGCCGGGTCTCCAGAAATAAGTCTTCTCCATTTGTTGATTTATATATTCAACCCCCTAAGCTGCATCCCAGCTCTGCCCTGGAAAGAAAAGAGTTTTGAAAACAACACACCCCCCCATCTAGCTTCAGAGTTCATTCTGTTAGGTGACCTAAACTGGGATATGCTTAACACCCCGTAAGTCCTACAATCTAAGCTAGATGCCCTCAATCTCACACAAATCATCAAGGAACCCACCAGGAACAACCCTAAATCCGTAAACATGGGCACCCTCAGATAGTATCCTGACCAACTTGCCCTCCAAATACACATCCGCTGTTTTCAATCAGGATCTCACTGCCTCATTGGCTGCATCCGCTATGGGTCCGCGGTCAAACGACCACCCCTCATCACTGTCAAACGCTCCCTAAAACACTTTTGTGAGCAGGCCTTTCTAATCGACCTGGCCCGGGTATCCTGGAAGGATATTGACCTCATCCCGTCAGTCGAGGATGCCTGGTCATTCTTTAAAAGTAATTTCCTTTGCCATTTTAAATAAGCATGCCCCAAAAAAAGCAGAACTAAGAACAGATATAGCCCTTGGTTCACTCCAGACCTGGCTGCCCTCGACCAGCACAAAAACATCCTGTGGCGTTCTGCAATAGCATTGAATAGTTCCCACAATATGCAACTGTTCAGGGATGTCAGGAACCAATACACGCAGTCAGTCAGGAAAGCAAAGGCTAGCTTTTTCAAGCAGAAATTCGCATCCTGTAGCTCTAACTCCAAAAAGTTTTGGGACACTGTGAAGTCCATGGAGAACAAGAGCATGGTATCTTCAACCTAGCCTAGCTATTAGTCCATGGAGAACAAGAGCACCTCCTCCCAGCTGCCACTGCACTGAGGCTAGGTAACACGGTCACCACTGATAAATCCATGAAAATGTAACATTTCAATAAGCATTTCTCAACGGCTGGCCATGCCTTCTTCCTGGCTACTCTGGCCAACAGCTGGCCAACAGCTCCGCCTCCCCCGCAGCTTTTCGCCCAAGCCTCCCCAGCTTCTCCTTCACCCAAATCCAGGCAACAGATGTTCTGAAAGAGCTGCAAAACCTGGACCCGTACAAATCAGCTGGGCTACACAATCTGAACCCTCTCTTTCTAAAACTATCCACCGCCATTGTTGCAACCCCTATTACCAGCCTGTTCAACCTCTCTGTCGTATCGTCCGAGATCGCTAAAGATTGGAAAGCTGCCATGTTCATCCCCTTCTTCAAAGGGGGTGACACCCTAGACCCAATCTGTTACAGACCTATATCCATCCTGCCCTGCCTATCTAAAGTCTTCAAAAGCAAAGTTAATGAACAGATTACTGATAATTTCGAATCCCACTGTACCTTCTCCACTGTGCAATCCGGCTTTCAGCCACGCTCAGTGTTAATCTGCTAAATTGTAACTATTCGCTCCTATGGCCTATTTATTGCCTTACACATATATAGTCTTTCTTTTTTTCTACTGTCATTGATTTGTTTATTGTGTTATTGGCTTGTTTATTGTTTACTCCATGTGTAACTTGGAGTGTTGTTGTCTGTGTCACACTGCTGTGCTTTATCTTGGCCAGGTCGCAGTTGTAAATGAGAACTGGTTCTCAACTTGCCTACCTGGTTAAATAAAGGTGAAATAAAAAAATAAAAAAATAAAAAGTATAGTAAATTTTAATTTGTTGTCTGTATATTTTATAATTTCATTAAGGATACCATCAACAGGGTTTGTATTTTGTCCTGTAGTTCATTCAATGTAATTGGAGAAACCAGTGGGTTCTGGAGGTCTTTAATATTTGATTCTAAGATTTGTATTTGATCATGTATATGTTTTTGCTGTTTGTTCTTTGTTATATGGACAAAAAGATTGGAGAAGTGGTTTACCCATACATCTCCATTTTGGATAGATAACTCTTCGTGTTTTCTCAAATTTTCCCAAAAGTGATTTGAGGCTATGGATTCTTCAAATACTTTGAGCTGATTTCTGACGTGCTGTTACTGCTTTTTCCGTAGTGTATTTCTGTGTTGTTTTAGTGAATCACCATAGTGAAGGTGTAGACTTGGGGGGTTGTCAGGATGGCTATCAGGGTGGCTGACAAAGGGGGTGCTCAGACGGGGTGGGCTTGGGGTTCTTCATTTGTCTGTGCTGCTGTGATGTTCAGGGTCTGGGGTGGCCAGCTCTCTAATAGAATGTTCTCTGTCACACGTCATCATTCTCACCTTCTCCTCTAGTGCTCTTTGTCCTGTTGATGTTGTCTCACCACAGTCCAGAGTGCAGATATGTCTCTCTCCATCTCCAGCTCTCCAGGTCTGGTTGAGGGGGTGTTGTTGAACTGGACAATTGTGAACACTGGAGTGTGTTCACCTGCTGTTCCAGCTCCACCTGACTTACCTCCAGCTGTGTGAATTTAATGACCTTCATTTCAATGATGCTGAGAGTCGGGAAGGAAAATCAGGGAGTGAGTGCTTTAATAAAATAATAGAGTCAATAACACCAGAGGAAAGAACCAAGGGGAGTGACAAATATAGGGAAGATAATCAAGGAGGTGATGGAGTCCAGGTGAGAGTCATGAGGCGCTGGTGAGATTGACGATGGTGACAGGTGTGCGGGATAATCAGCAGCCTGATGATCTAGAGGCCGGAGAGTGAGTATACGTGGCAGAGAGAGTAGTACTCTGTGCTGGGAGTTTGACTTTTGACGCTTGGGGTTGCTCATCTGTGTGGTTGTATAATGAAGAGGTCTGACATGCTCGCGGGCGGGTTATCTTTCTCTAGAGAGAGTTTATCCTGCTGAGGTTTCTCATATGTGAAAGTCAAGCTGAAACTGTTTGGTGTTGCCCTGCACCGTTATTGTTCCAGACTTGTACAGGTTGACATTGGCTGATTCAGTGTCCTCATTGTCTACTATCCTGACTTTCCACCTATCGGAGAGGGGTAGTGTGTTAATACAGCACTGTGCCATGCCAGGGGATGGTCTGTGTGGAAGATTTAAGTTGCTTGTGTTCCCATTTTTATAGTAGTCAGCAAAAGTGTCTCTTGATTTTCCATAAGAAGCTTATTTTGTACTCTTTTTGTGCGTCTCATTTTTTTACATCCAGGTGGTACTGTATTGTAATGACCTCTGGGGCTTCAAAGGCCTCTGCATTTGGGTGGGGGAGGGTGTGACACTCTTCTGCCATTGTTGGGCTCAAGGGCTTTGACACCTCTCACTTCACACCTCAGTGCTAATTGAAGTTGCAGTCAGATTTGTTCTGTCCTAGCAAGCTTGGTAGCCTTAACGTAACATTCAGTGCTTATAAAGTAAAACATATGATTGTATTTTTTTCCTTGGCTCTAAAAATACCTTCAAATGAAATATTACTCTCTCAGTTCCAGGTTGAATGGTGTTTTCAGGTTCCAGGTTGAATTGTGTTTTCAGGTTCCAGGTTGGATGGTGTTTTCAGGTTCCAGGTTGAATTGTGTTTTCAGGTTCCAGGTTTAATGTTTTTTTCAGGTTCCAGGTTGGATGGTGTTTTCAGGGTCCAGGTTGGATGGTGTTTTCAGTTTTCTGTTGTTTGTTTGCCAGATCTTTTGCGGTTTATCTTGGAAATAAGAATCGTTGGTAGTAGGAATCCTTCCACATTGTTTTATCTGAAATCAGGTTGTAGGTTTGGAGTTTTGATTTGGAGTGATGGTTATTTTGTGTAGGGTACTATCCTGTATGTCCTTGCAGAAAAATCCAAGTTTATTGAACTCTAAATCTCTTTGTAAAAACATACTGAAAAATGCAGGAGGTCATCTGCTCGTCCATTCACTCTTTCCTGCTTTCTCTCTCTCTCTGTCTCTCTCTCTCTGTCTCTCTGTCTCTCTGTCTCTGTCTGTCTCTCTCTCTGTCTCTCTCTCTCTGTCTGTCTCTCTCTCTGTCTGTCACTCTCTCTGTCTCTCTCTCTCTCTCTCTCTCTCTCTCCATCCCTGTAACTGCAAGACTAGGGGTCTTACAAGCAGGAGATGAAAGGATTAACATTAATTACATGTCAGGGACAGAAAGGAGCTTTGCCTGTCTTGGCCATGATACAATATCTCCTGATCTGATGCATGTGCTAACAACTCTTACAAAAGAAGAAGAAAGGGGACTCTGAAAACATGAAACGAGGAGAAAAGGGAAGAAGAAAACGGTGAGTGTAAAGAAAAGGGGAAAGTGGCAGCGGGTCCTCTTGTACATTGAACTGTTTCTGTTTCTATGGAAACTAGAGAGTTCGAAGAGTGGAGGACAATAGAAGGCAAGATGAGGGGATGAGGGGAAAGAAAAGGAAGTCACAATAAGAGGGATCTGAGGAGAAACAAAGAGAACGAGAGAGGGGTGAAGTGGCTGGGGCAGGAGGAAGAACAGGTGGGAGGGGAGAAAAGGAAAGCAAGGGACGCTGGGACATTGGCCATGTTGATACCGGAGATTATTAGCCTACTGGACACAGTTAAGACAAGTTATGACTATAACTACCGTTCCCTAGAGGATGGAAATGAGGTACAACAGACTTGCGACTTCAGTTGAAGGATTTACAATCACATCTGACAAGGTCAATGAAATCCGCCCCTCCCCGACTTCCACAGCTGATAAGAGTGAGGCTCGGATTCATTCCTTCAGTTTAATACCGCTATTCACCGAGCCCAGCAATGTGCGGCGCGGGGCCAGACAGGTGTTGTTTCCCTCCTTTAAGGAACATTAGTTATAGTAGTCATAAAGTTATACTTCCCCTTTCAGTCACTCAACTTCGGTACAACTAAATATAATCACATCCCAAGCCGACCCCAACTAATTCTAAATGAAACAGCCCATGGCAGACCACCTGGCCAGATGCGGTAGAGTGGGAATTGCGCACACGGTGTCTAAGTCCAAGTCCAAGTCCAAGTCTATCAACTTTCCCCTTGTAAGAATACTGTGTACTCTACTTTGAGCAGGGACATCCAAGTGATACAACCTCACAACAGTGACGCCCAACTCTCCGCAGCACAAATATCTCCTATAGTCAACCCCTTAAACAACTCCCAAGATGCTGCCAGACCCCCGATGGAGTTGGCCTGTACTCCGTCAGGTAAGCCTTGCCTTTTGCTGCTGCATGACAGGGAGCCTCTACAATCTAATGGGAGGGACGCTGCTTGGAAAGTGCCCTTCTGCAAGCTGGTTTAGCAAAACAGAAAAAAAAGCCTGGTCGCATAACCGGTAATCTCAGATCCATTTAATATGTCTGTAAAGCTCCAGGTCAAGCTGCTCTTCAGAAGCAAAAGAAGGAGGTGAAAAGGGAATGTCCATGTTAGAATGTGAAAAGGGAAAAAGCTCCAAGCGGAGGACCTGTAGGACATAACTTTCGGGGAGAAGACGGCATTTGGATGCAACGCCACCTTCGAGTCAGGACGAACTAAATACCAGATAACCCCAAACACTATTTATTAACATATAAATGTACTACACATATACAGCTCTGGAAAAAACTAAAATGATCAGTTTCTCTGGTTGTACTATTGGTATGTGTTTGGGTAAAATTAACATTTTTGTTAAATTCTATAAACTACTGACAACATTTCTCCCAAATTCCAAATAAAAACATTGTCATTCAGAGCATCTGTTTGCAGAAAACGACGACTGTTCAAAATAACAAAAAAGACGTCAGACCAGTCAGAATAATGCAAACATTCTAGCAGCTCAAGCAACTTTATTTGATGGCTTGTGACATCTTCCTCTTCCAGAGGTTTTCAAATGGGGTTCAGGTCTGGAGATGACAGGGTCTTGATCTGGTGGTCCTCTATCCACACCTTGATTGACCTGGCTGTGTGGCATGGAGCATTGTCCTTCTGGAAAAACCAATCCTCAGAGTTGTCAGAGCAGATGGAAGTGAGTTTTCTTCCAGGACAACCTTGTATGTGGCTTGATTCATGCGTCCTTCACAAAGACAAATGTGCCCGATTCCAGCGTTGCTGAACCACCCCCAGATCATCACTGAGCCTCCAACAAATTTCACAGCTAGACCTGGAAAGGCTGTGAAAATCGATGGGTTGTTTTGGATTTTAAAAAATTATCTCAATGTCAACAGTGAAGAAGCAACTCCAGAATGCTGGCCTTCTAGGCAGAGTACCTCTGTCCAGTGTCTGTGTTCTTTTTTTCCATCTTAATGTTTTCTTTTTATTGGCTAGTCTAAGATATGGCTTTTTTTCAACTCTGGCTAGACTGCCAGCATCCCAGAGTCACGTCTTCACTGTTGACGTTGAGACTGGTGTTTTGCGGGTACTATTTAATGAAGCTGCCAGTTGAAGACTTGTGAGGCATCTGTTTCTCAAACTAGACACTAATTTACTTGTCCTATTTCTCAGTTGTGCACCGGGGCCTCCCACTTTCTATTCTGGATTGAGCCAGTTTGCGCTGTTCTGTGAAGGGAGTAGCACACAGCATTGTGTGAGATCTTCAGTTTCTTGGCATTTTCTCGCATGGAATAGCCTTCATTTCTCAGAACAAGAACAGACTGACAAGTTTCAGAAGAAAGGTCTTTGTTTATAGCCATTTTGAGCCTGTAATCGAACCCACAAATGCTGATGCTCCATATACTCAATTAGTCTAAAGAGGGCCAGTGTCTCCCGACTCCTCCTGTCTCAGCCTCCAATGCTGCAGTAGTTTATGTGTCGGGGGGCTAGGGTTAGTCTGTTATATCTGGAGTATTTCTCCTGTCTTATCCAGTGTTCTGTGTGAATTTAAGTATGCTCTCTCTAATGATCTTTCTTTCTTTCTCTCTCTCGGAGGAGCTGAGCCCTAGGACCATGCCTCAGAACTACCAGGCCTGATGACTCCTTG
This sequence comes from Oncorhynchus tshawytscha, assembly GCF_018296145.1. NCBI lineage: Eukaryota > Metazoa > Chordata > Actinopteri > Salmoniformes > Salmonidae > Oncorhynchus > Oncorhynchus tshawytscha. Next base: position 47,845,481 of record NC_056453.1, on the reverse strand, counting down.
CTGTCCCCAGTCCACCTAGCCGTGCTGCTGCTCCAGTTTCAACTGTTCTGCCTGCAGCTATGGAACCTTGACCTGTTCACCGGACGTGCTACCGGTCCCAGACCTGCTGTTTTCAACTCTCTAGAGACAGCAAGAGTGGTAGAGATACTCTGAATGATCAGCTATGAAAAGCCAACTGACATTTACTCCTGAGGTGCTGACCTGTTGTATCCTCGACAACCACTGTGATTATTATTGTCTGACCCTGCTAGTCATTTATGAACATTTGAACAACTTGGCCATGTTCTGTTATAATCTCCACCCGGCACAGCCAGAAGAGGACTGGCCACCCCTCATAGTCTGGTTCCTCTCTAGGTTTCTTCCTAGGTTATGGCCTTTCTAGGGAGTTTTTTTTGCTTCTACACCTGCATTGCTTGCTGTTTGGGGTTTTAGGCTGGGTTTCTGTACAGCACTTTGAGATATCAGCTGATGTAAGAATGTCACGTTCTGACCATAGTTCTGTTATTTCATTCTTTGTTTAGTATGGTCAGGGCGTGAGTTGGGGTGGGCAGTCTATGTTTGCTTTTCTATGTTGGTTTTTGTGTTCAGCCTAGTATGGTTCTCAATCAGAGGCAGGTGTCGTTAGTTGTCTCTGATTGAGAATCATACTTAGTTAGCCTGGGTTTCACTTATGGTTTGTGGGTGTTTGTTTACGTGTGAGTGTTTGGGCCACACGGTACTGTTTTGGTTTTGTAAATTCACGTTGCAATTTATTGTTTAGTGTTCTGAGTTTTAATTAAACATCATCATGAACACTTACAACGCTGGTCCTCCTCTTTCTCCCGACAACATCCGTTACAAAGAAGGGCTTTATAAATACATTTGATTGATTGATTGAGTTTTATTGCTTCTTTAATCAGCACAACAGTTTTCAGCTGTGCTAACATAATTGCAAAAAGGTTTTCTAAAGATCAATTAGCTTTTTAAAATGATAAACTTGGATTAGCTAACACAACGTGCCATTGGAACACAGGAGTGATGGTTGCTGATAATGGGCCTCTGAACGCCTGTGTAGATATTCCATAAAAAATCTGCTGTTTCCATCTACAACAGTCATTTACAACATTAACAATGTCTACGCTGTATTTCTGATCAATTGTATGTTATTTTAATGTACTTTTTTTTGAAAAACAAGGACATTTCTAAGTGTACTGAAACTTTTGACCGGTAGTGTGTATATATATATGTATATATATATTTACCCAAAACATATATGATTGGAAATTATGCAGACAATTACATTTTTATTTTGCAGTGGGTTAACTGGCCTGGGAACAGTGGCTTAACTGGCCTGGGAACAGTGGGTTAACTGGCCTAGGAACAGTGGCTTAACTGGCCTGGTAGCAGTGGGTTAACTGGCCTGGGAACAGTGGGTTAACTGGCCTGGGAGCAGTGGGTTAACTGGCCTGGGAACAGTGGGTTAACTGGCCTAGGAACAGTGGGTTAACTGGCCTGGGAACAGTGGGTTAACTGGCCTAGGAACAGTGGGTTAACTGGCCTAGGAACAGTGGGTTAACTGGCCTAGGAACAGTGGGTTAACTGGCCTAGGAACAGTGGGTTAACTGGCCTAGGAACAGTGGGTTAACTGGCCTAGAAACAGTGGGTTAACTGGCCTAGGAACAGTGGGTTAACTGGCCTAGGAACAGTGGGTTAACTGGCCTAGGAACAGTGGGTTAACTGGCCTGGGAACAGTGGGTTAACTGGCCTGGGAACAGTGGGTTAACTGGCCTGGGAACAGTGGGTTAACTGGTCTAGGAACAGTGGGTTAACTGGCCTGGGAACAGTGGGTTAACTGGCCTGGGAACAGTGGGTTAACTGGCCTGGGAACAGTGGGTTAACTGGCCTGGGAACAGTGGGTTAACTGGCCTAGGAACAGTGGGTTAACTGGCCTGGGAACAGTGGGTTAACTGGCCTGGGAACAGTGGGTTAACTGGCCTGGGAACAGTGGGTTAACTGGCCTAGGAACAGTGGGTTAACTGGTCTAGGAACAGTGGCTTAACTGGTCTAGGAACAGTGGGTTAACTGGCCTGGGAACAGTGGGTTAACTGGTCTAGGAACAGTGGCTTAACTGGTCTAGGAACAGTGGGTTAACTGGCCTGGGAATAGTGGGTTAACTGGTCTAGGAACAGTGGGTTAACTGGCCTAGGAACAGTGGGTTAACTGGCCTGGGAACAGTGGGTTAACTGGCCTAGGAACAGTGGGTTAACTGGTTAGGAACAGTGGGTTAACTGGCCTGGGAACAGTGGGTTAACTGGCCTGGGAACAGTGGGTTAACTGGCCTGGGAACAGTGGGTTAACTGGCCTGGGAACAGTGGGTTAACTGGCCTGGGAACAGTGGGTTAACTGGCCTGGGAACAGTGGGTTAACTGGTCTAGGAACAGTGGGTTAACTGGTCTAGGAACAGTGGGTTAACTGGCCTGGGAACAGTGGGTTAACTGGCCTGGGAACAGTGGGTTAACTGGCCTGGGAACAGTGGGTTAACTGGCCTGGGAACAGTGGGTTAACTGGTCTAGGAACAGTGGGTTAACTGGCCTGGGAACAGTGGGTTAACTGGCCTGGGAACAGTGGGTTAACTGCCTGTTAACATTGACGTAAGCTACAACCCCCCAAAAAAGCATTCAAATATATAAACATATTTATAAATAAATAACAATAAGAAAAAAACTCTACAGCACAATGGCAGAGTCATGTCTAAATTGTAAAACAACTAATGGCTCAATAATTCATTCCTTCTGGGAATTCTATAAAGTTCAAAGTTAAACCTGTCTAGGACACAGGTTCCGCTAACGGAACCCCTCCCCCCCAACATTCCATCTGGGAATTCTATAAAGTTCAAAGTTAACTGTCTAGGACACAGGTTCCGCTAACGGAACCCCTCCCCCCCCAACATTCCATCTGGGAATTCTATAAAGTTCAAAGTTAACAGCAGTGCTCAAAAGTTGTAGACTCTGACGTAACCAGGAACCAGGAAATACTGTCTGTACCAACCATCCTGGATTTTCGACATGAGAACCACTAAGATTGCCTACTTCTGGAGATGGGAGGATATTTTCTCGGGGAACATTCGACGTGATGACGCTGCAGAAGTGTGGGGGATGCACATCAAATTGTAGTCTGTACCCTGACGTCACTGTTCACATGATCTAGGCCGACACGGCGCATGCGCTCCATTAGTCGGAGCAGACAGTGAGCCTCTGTGAGTTAGCTAACCTTGCTAGCACGCTATGCAGCGCTTGTTAGCTAACCTGGTCTCGAAAGTCTACGTAGGACCGGAACACCGGGGTGGGACCTGGACCCTTCTGGGAAGAGAGGCAAGTGGTGCTTAAACAAGGCAGACACAGGTGGCGGGGGGGCTACCTAGAGAACCTTCTTGCCCTGTCTCTTCGAGTAGCCTCCCGTAACCGGCGACAAAGTTCACATTCGATTCGACCAACAACCCAATCCATCTCCACATCCCGCAACTCAGACTCAGCCGAGGTACGGGCACCCGGAAGAGGCAGTCACTGTTGGAAACACCAAGCCCCCTAAAGAATGCTTCACGATTGTCAAGAGAAGCTGCGCTGCAGACTAGTAAGGGGACAGTAGCAACCGTCCCCTAGTCTGGCACACAAACTGATGGGAGCGAGGGCAGAGCACTGAGCCGAGCCAGGCCAAGGAATTAGAAGAATAACTAATTGTTCGTGATTAGAAAACTTATGAGAAGAGATACAATCTTCCGCACACAACGTTCAGGGGGTGAACACATTCTACCACTAAGGGACAATTTAGTTGGTGCACCTTAAGACGTGATCCAATTGTTTGTTTTAGTAGAGTGAAAAGAGGAATGATTGAAGGATTATCACCTGTTGAAGGCAGGGCTTCCAGCGAGGCGCAGATTTCATTAGCCTTGTCAGGCGTGATTGTAGATCCTTCAACCGAAGTTATGAGAGTGCGATCTCAATAGTATTTTGTTCCAAAGTTGACTGACTGAAAGATAACTGTATACATGTAGGTCTATTATAATTTCTAAACAGTTTGATTTGGGTTTAGTCATTTTAAAATATATTGAGTTATTATTATATAAAAAGAAAATCTCAAAAAGATTTAACACCCCTGACATAGACTGACAGACATGTCATTCATTTCTCATTTCACACTCATTTGAATTGAGAATGAAACTCCTAAAATCTATACAGATGTACTCTATCTTTTTGAAAGAACTAGTATTTGGCCAGCTGTCACTGGTTGAGTAGACATGTGGTGTCAAATAAAAAATGACTGGTCTGTTAATTTCAGACATAGGGGTCTTTTTAAAAAAAGCAACTGTCACTTTTTAAAAGGAACTGTCATTCCTAACAGACATCTTGACGGGCACATGGTGGCTGAATAGCAGGTATGGTCTTATTGATTGACACATCATTGATAAAACCCTGGCCTGTAACAGAGGACCTGACCCTTAGAGGACCTGACCCTTAGAGGCCCTGACTCTTAGAGGACCTGATCCTTAGAGGACCTGACCCTTAGAGGACCTGATCCTTAGAGGACCTGACCCTTAGAGGCCCTGACTCTTAGAGGACCTGATCCTTAGAGGACCTGACCCTTATAGAACCTGACCCTTATAGAACCTGACCCTTATAGAACCTGACTCTTAGAAGACTGACCCTTAGAGGACCTGACTCTTAGAGGACCTGACTCTTAGAGGACCTGACTCTTAGAGGACCTGATCCTTAGAGGACCTGACCCTTATAGAACCTGACCCTTATAGAACCTGACCCTTATAGAACCTGACTCTTAGAAGACTGACCCTTAGAGGACCTGACTCTTAGAGGACCTGACTCTTAGAGGACCTGACCCCCAGAATTTCTTGAGGGCATCTAAAGCTAATTTCTTACATTTGTACACAATCTAATATGCCGTCACTATTTAGAACAAAAAGCAAAAATGCCCACAGTCATCAACTTAGGTAAGAGATTATTATTAAATACGTTTAAGTGAGTGATAAGACTGAACTAAATCAAAGGTAATTCAATAATTAACATTGTGTTTCACCTTTAACCAATAGCCTAACCAATTAACTCTTGAAAAAATTTCATTACTTTTGATTGTCTTTATTAAGACAACCTCTATCAAATTCCAGCCAGACCGACCAACCAGACTGACCAGCCAGACCGACCAACCAGACTGACCAGCCAGCCAACCCGACCAGCCAGACTGACCAGCCAGCCAACCCGACCAGCCAGACTGACCAGCCAGCCAACCCGACCAGCCAGACAGCCAACCCTACCAGCCAGATCGACCAGCCAGACCGACCAGCCCACCGACCAGCCAGACCGACCAACCAGACCGACCAACCAGACTGACCAGCCAGCCAACCCGACCAGGCAGACCGACCAGCCAGACCGACCAACCAGACAGACCGACCAACCAGACCGACCAACCAGACCGACCAGCCAGACTGACCAGCCAGCCAACCCGACCAGCCAGACCAGACCAGCCAGACCGACCAGCCAGACTGACCAGCCAGCCAACCCGACCAGCCAGGCCGACCAGCCAGACCAAGCTGCCTGGACTCCCAGCCTCCACCAGTCTAGTTAATAACTCAATACTCTCCTAACATGATTTCCTTCCCAGTTTACAACATGGACATTCTAACATGGGCATTCTAACATGGGCATTCTAACATGGACATTCTAACATGGGCATTGTAACATGGGCATTCTAACATGGGCATTGTAACATGGGCATTCTAACATGGGCATTCTAACATGGGCATTCTAACATGGGCATTGTAACATGGGCATTGTAACATGGGCATTCTAACATGGGCATTGTAACATGGGCATTCTAACATGGGCATTCTAACATGGGCATTCTAACATGGGCATTCTAACATGGGCATTCTAACATGGGCATTCTAACATGGGCATTGTAACATGGGCATTCTAACATGGGCATTGTAACATGGGCATTGTAACATGGGCATTCTAACATGGGCATTGTAACATGGGCATTCTAACATGGGCATTCTAACATGGACATTCTAACATGGGCATTCTAACATGGGCATTGTAACATGGGCATTGTAACATGGGCATTCTAACATGGGCATTGTAACATGGGCATTCTAACATGGGCATTCTAACATGGGCATTGTAACATGGGCATTCTAACATGGGCATTGTAACATGGGCATTCTAACATGGGCATTCTAACATGGGCATTGTAACATGGGCATTCTAACATGGGCATTGTAACATGGGCATTCTAACATGGGCATTCTAACATGGGCATTGTAACATGGGCATTCTAACATGGGCATTCTAACATGGGCATTCTAACATGGGCATTCTAACATGGGCATTGTAACATGGGCATTCTAACATGGGCATTCTAACATGGGCATTGTAACATGGGCATTCTAACATGGAATTGTAACATGGGCATTCTAACATTGTAACATGGGCATTCTAACATGGGCATTCTAACATGGGCATTCTAACATGGACATTCTAACATGGGCGTTGTAACATGGGCATTCTAACATGGGCATTCTAACATGGGCATTCTAACATGGGCATTGTAACATGGACATTCTAACATGGGCATTCTAACATGGGCATTCTAACATGGGCATTCTAACATGGGCATTCTAACATGGGCATTGTAACATGAACATTCTAACATGGCATTGTAACATGGACATTCTAACATGGGCATTCTAACATGGGCATTCTAACATGGGCATTCTAACATGGGCATTCTAACATGGGCATTCTAACATGGGCATTCTAACATGGGCATTCTAACATGGGCATAACATGGGCATTCTAACATGGGCATTGTAACATGGGCATTCTAACATGGGCATTGTAACATGGGCATTCTAACATGGGCATTCTAACATAACATGGGCATTGTAACATGGGCATTCTAACATGGGCATTCTAACATGGGCATTGTAACATGGGGACATTCTAACATGGGCGTTGTAACATGGGCATTCTAACATGGGCATTCTAACATGGGCATTCTAACATGGGCATTGTAACATGGACATTCTAACATGGGCATTCTAACATGGGCATTCTAACATGGGCATTGTAACATGGGCATTCTAACATGGGCATTGTAACATGAACATTCTAACATGGGCATTCTAACATGGGCATTGTAACATGGGCATTGGTAACATGGGCATTCTAACATGGGCATTGTAACATGGGCATTGTAACATGGACATTCTAACATGGGCATTGTAACATGGGCATTCTAACATGGGCATTCTAACATGGGCATTGTAACATGGGCATTGTAACATGGACATTCTAACATGGCATTGTAACATGGGCATTCTAACATGGCATTGTAACATGGGCATTCTAACATGGCATTATTGCATTATAACATGGGCATTGGGCATTATAACATGGGCATTATAACATGGGCATTATAACATGGGCATTATAACATGGGCATTCTAACATATCTGTATCCATTCATCATCATCAATATGGGCATTCTAACATGGGCATTATAACATGGGCATTATCCCATGGGTCATTCTAACATATCTGTATCCATTCATTTTAAGGTCTTTCACATTTTAAAAAATTAAAAATAATAATATTTTGTGTCATCAGGAAAAGCCTCTATCTAGCAAACCGTTGATAGAGTTTGGAAAACAACTCTGGAGGTTTGTCAGATTGCCTTAAAAAAAGCATCTGTCTTGTTCGGTATTTGCTGCACAGAGAGAGTAAAGTGTTTCGCACTGCCTGGCAGACTCACTAAAACCCAACGCTGCATTTGAAGATCATGTGTGAGAGTGGGAGTGTGCCCCTGTATGACCGTAAATATAAAAAAACAAGAAAACCTTGCTTTCTGGTTTACTTAATATAAGGATTTTGATGTATATCATTTCATTTAGAATTTTTACTTTCAGTTAACTTTGACAATTGAGTACTTCTCCACACTGTACTTAAGTACATTTATGACCAAATAATTTCAGACTCAAGTAGTGTTTTACTCGGTGACTTTCACTTTTACTTGAGTAATTTTCTATGAAGGTATACTGTATCGTTACTCAACTTGAGAGGAGGCTGCTAAGTGGGGAGACGGCTCATAATAATGTCTTGAACCGAGCGAATGGAATGGCTTGTATTTGATACCATTCCACTTCAGCCATTAGCACGAGCCCGTCCATCCCTAATTAAGGTGCCACCAACCTCCAGTGTACGAATGACGGTTTAGTTTTTTTTTCTCCACCACTGTGGGAAAAACACTGACTTTTCAATTTACTACAGACACTTGATGTTCCTTTCCAATTGGTGGCAAGAGCCGCACGCACCCACACACGCGCGCTCGCCCACACACACACACACACACACACACACACACACACACACACACACACACACACACACACACACACACACACACGGTCGCAACTTACACGGCTAACAGGAACAACATGTGGCTTTGTGACATTATTAGAACACTGTCAGCTCTGTGTTTGTACCCTCAGGGGAGTGTGTGTGTGTGTGTTGGGGTAATCATCTTTTGGACAAACAGACTTCAACCTCGCACCCCCTCATTCTGTCATCATAATTTATATCTACGTCCCTCAAGCCAGAGCCCTGACCGAAGTCAGAGACGCACTCAGTGATTTCGAGGCCCCCGGCAGAAGTCTGTTTGAGCCTTGTGTTTTATGTTATTGTACTGATGAAAGGTGAGTTGGTCTCCCAGTGTCTGTTGGAAAGCAGACTGAACCAGGTTTTCTTCTAGGATTTTACATGTCCTTAGCTCTATTCTATTTTTATCCTAAAAAAACTCCCTAGTCCTTGCCGATGACAAGGATACCCATAACATGATACAGCTACCACCACGCTTCAAAGTATGAAGAGTGGTACTCAATGATCAATCAAATGTATTTGTAAAGTCCTTTTTTTACAACAGCTGATGTCACTGATGTGCTGTACAGAAACCCAGCCCAAAATCCTAAACAGCAAGCAATGCAGATTCTTTGTGTTAGATTTGTCACCAACATAGTGCTTTTGTATTCAGGACATAAACACTTCTTTATTTGCCACATTTTTTTAAACATTATTACTTTTGTGGCTTGTTGCAAACAGGATGCATGTTTTTGTCATATTTGTTATTCTGTACAGGCTCCCTTCTTTTCACTCTGTCATTTAGGTTAGTGTTGTGGAGTAACTACAATGTTGTTGATCCATCCTCAGTTCTCTCCTATCACAGCCATTAAACTCTGTAACTGTTTTAAAGTCACCATTGGCCTCATGGTGAAATCCCTGACCAGTTTTCTTCCTCTTTGGCAACTGAGTTAGGAAGGACACCTGTATCTTTGTAGTGACTCTGTGTATTGAAACAAAGTGTAATTAATTACTTCAACATGCTCAAAGTGATAACCCACTAACCACCATTATAGATCCTACCACATTCCCCATCTACCCCACTAACAACAATTACAGATCCTACCACATTCCCCATCTACCCCACTAACAACAATTACAGATCCTACCACATTATCCATCTACCCCACTAACCACCATTATAGATCCTACCACATTGCCCATCTACCCCACTAACAACAATTACAGATCCTACCACATTCCCCATCTACCCCACTAACAACAATTACAGATCCTACCACATTACCCATCTACCCCACTAACAACAATTACAGATCCTACCACATTACCCATCTACCCACTAACCACCATTATAGATCCTACCACATTACCCATCTACCCCACTAACAACAATTACAGATCCTACCACATTACCCATCTACCAGACTAACAACAATTACAGATCCTACCACAATCCCCAACTACCCCACTAACAACAATTACAGATCCTACCACATTCCCCATCTACCCCACTAACAACAATTACAGATCCTACCACATTCCCCATCTACCCCACTAACAACAATTACAGATCCTACCACATTATCCATCTACCCCACTAACCACCATTATAGATCCTACCACATTGCCCATCTACCCCACTAACAACAATTACAGATCCTACCACATTCCCCATCTACCCCACTAACAACAATTACAGATCCTACCACATTACCCATCTACCCCACTAACAACAATTACAGATCCTACCACATTACCCATCTACCCCACTAACCACCATTATAGATCCTACCACATTACCCATCTACCCCACTAACAACAATTACAGATCCTACCACATTACCCATCTACCAGACTAACAACAATTACAGATCCTACCACATTCCCCATCTACCCCACTAACAACAATTACAGATCCTACCACATTACCCATCTACCCCACTAACAACAATTACAGATCCTACCACATTCCCCATCTACCCCACTAACAACAATTACAGATCCTACCACATTATCCATCTACCCCACTAACCACCATTATAGATCCTACCACATTGCCCATCTACCCCATAACAACAATTACAGATCCTACCACATTCCCCATCTACCCCACTAAAACAACAATTACAGATCCTACCACATTACCCATCTACCCCACTAACAACAATTACAGATCCTACCACATTACCCATCTACCCCACTAACCACCATTATAGATCCTACCACATTACCCATCTACCCCACTAACAACAATTACAGATCCTACCACATTACCCATCTACCAGACTAACAACAATTACAGATCCTACCACATTCCCCATCTACCCCACTAACAACAATTACAGATCCTACCACATTACCCATCTACCCCACTAACAACAATTACAGATCCTACCACATTACCCATCTACCCCACTAACAACAATTACAGATCCTACCACATTACCCATCTACCCCACTAACCAACATTATATTTACTAATGTGTATTCAATTAAAGTTAAAGTTCAATTAAAGATAAAACCACCTCACGTTACCCCATTTCCTTACATCACCCCGATTTATTTGTTTTCCTTAATAATATTTTTGGAATTATAAGGTCTCCGGGAAAACGTTAATTTGAGAGGTTACCCAGTCACGATTCTGAAGGAATCAGGGAGGGCAACTCAGGAAGGAAAATACTCAAACGGCCAACCTCTTAAGTAACGTGATTACAAAAAAATGTAAGTCATTTTAGATTTAGCTATCATCACGCCTGCCTTATGATGAAAATGTACAACATAAAACGTTTGATAGAAAGGAGCTATAAATTAAACCTTCCAACCCCACCACATGACACATGACCTACTGAAACTAGTGAGGGAGACAGATACATTACCTAATGAAACTAGTGAGGGAGACAGATCCATTACCTAATGAAACTAGTGAGGGAGACAGATCCATTACCTAATGAAACTAGTGAGGGAGACAGATATATTACCTAATGAAACTAGTGAGGGAGACAGATCCATTACCTAATGAAACTAGTGAGGGAGACAGATATATTACCTAATGAAACTAGTGAGGGAGACAGATATATTACCTACTGAAACTAGTGAGGGAGACAGATATATTACCTAATGAAACTAGTGAGGGAGACAGATATATTACCGAATGAAACTAGTGAGGGAGACAGATCCATTACCTAATGAAACTAGTGAGGGAGACAGATATATTACCGAATGAAACTAGTGAGGGAGACAGATATATTACCTAATGAAACTAGTGAGGGAGACAGATATATTACCTAATGAAACTAGTGAATAAGGGAGACAGATCTATTACCTACTGAAACTAGTGAGGGAGACAGATATATGACCTAATGAAACTAGTGAGGGAGACAGATATATGACCTAATGAAACTAGTGAGGGAGACAGACCCATTACCTAATGAAACTAGTGAGGGAGACAGATCTATTACCTACTGAAACTAGTGAGGGAGACAGATCCATTACCTACTGAAACTAGTGAGGGAGACAGACCCATTACCTAAATGAAACTAGTGAGGGAGCCAGATCCATTACCTAATGAAACTAGTGAATAAGGGAGACAGATCCATTACGTACTGAAACCAGTGAATAAGGGAGACAGACCCATTACCTAATGAAACTAGTGAGGGAGACAGATCTATTACCTACTGAAACTAGTGAGGGAGACAGATATATGACCTAATGAAACTAGTGAGGGAGACAGATATATGACCTAATGAAACTAGTGAGGGAGACAGATCCATTACCTACTGAAACTAGTGAGGGAGACAGACCCATTACCTAAATGAAACTGGTGAGGGAGACAGATCCATTACCTAATGAAACTAGTGAGGGAGACAGATCCATTACCTAATGAAACTAGTGAATAAGGGAGACAGATCCATTACCTACTGAAACTAGTGAATAAGGGAGACAGACCCATTACCTAATGAAACTAGTGAGGGAGACAGATATATTACCTAATGAAACTAGTGAAAAAGGGAGACAGATCTATTACCTACTGAAACTAGTGAATAAGGGAGACAGACCCATTACCTACTGAAAGTAGTGAGGGAGACAGATATATGACCTAATGAAACTAGTCAGGGAGACAGATATATTGCCTAATGAAACTAGTGAGGGAGACAGATCCATTACCTAATGAAACTAGTGAGGGAGACAGATCCATTACCTAATGAAACTAGTGAGGGAGACAGATATATTACCTAATGAAACTAGTGAATAAGGGAGACAGATCTATTACCTACTGAAACTAGTGAGGGAGACAGACCCATTACCTACTGAAACTAGTGAATAAGGAGACAGACCCATTACCTAATGAAACTAGTGAATAAGGGAGACAGACCCATTACCTACTGAAAGTAGTGAGGGAGACAGATATATGACCTAATGAAACTAGTCAGGGAGACAGATATATTGCCTAATGAAACTAGTGAGGGAGACAGATCCATTACCTAATGAAACTAGTGAGGGAGACAGATCCATTACCTAATGAAACTAGTGAGGGAGACAGATATATTACCTACTGAAACTAGTGAGGGAGACAGATCCATTACCTAATGAAACTAGTGAGGGAGACAGATATATGACCTAATGAAACTAGTGAGGGAGACAGATATATTACCTAATGAAACTAGTGAGGGAGACAGATCCATTCCCTAATGAAACTAGTGAGGGAGACAGATCCATTACCTAATGAAACTAGTGAGGGAGACAGACCCATTACCTAATGAAACTAGTGAGGGACTATAATGAATGCATCATAACTATAATGATCTAACCATAACTATACTGAACTAACCATAACTATAATGATCTAACCATAACTATAATGAACTAACTATAATGAACTAACTATAACTAACCATAACTATAATGAACTAACCATAACTATAATGATCTAACCATAACTATAATGAACTAACTATAACTATAATGAACTAACTATAACTAACCATAACTATAATGAACTAACCATAACTATAATGAACTAACTATAACTAACCATAACTATAATGAACTAACTATAACTATAATGAACTAACTATAACTATAATGAACTAACTATAACTATAATGAACTAACTATAACTAACCATAACTATAATGAACTAACCATAACTATAATGAACTAACTATAACTATAATGAACTAACCATAACTATAGTGAACTAACTATAACTATAATGAACTAACTATAACTATAGTGAACTAACCATAACTATAATGAACTAACTATAACTATAATGAACTAACCATAACTAACCATAACTAATAATGAACTAACTATAATGAACTAACTATAACTAACCATAACTTTAATGAACTAACTATAATTAACTATAATGAACTAACTATAACTATAATGAACTAACTATAACTAACCATAACTATAATGAACTAACCATAACTATAATGAACTAACTATAACTATAATGAACTAACCATAACTATAGTGAACTAACTATAACTATAATGAACTAACTATAACTATAATGAACTAACCATAACTATAATGAACTAACTATAACTATAATGAACTAACTATAACTATAGTGAACTAACTATAACTATAATGAACTAACTATAACTATAGTGAACTAACTATAACTATAATGAACTAACTATAACTAACCATAACTATAATGAACTAACTATAACTATAATGAACTAACCATAACTATAATGAACTAACTATAATTAACTAGAGTGAACGAACTATAACTATAATGAACTAACTATAACTATAGTGAACTAACTATAACTATAATGAACTAACTATACTAACCATAACTATAATGAACTAACTATAACTATAATGAACTAACTATAACTATAGTGAACTAACTATAACTATAGTGAACTAACTATAACTATAATGAACTAACTATAACTATAGTGAACTAACTATAACTATAGTGAACTAACTATAACTATAGTGAACTAACTATAACTAACCATAACTATAATGAACTAACTATAACTATAATGAACTAACTATAACTAACCATAACTATAATGAACTAACTATAACTATAATGAACTAACTATAACTATAATGAACTAACTATAACTATAATGAACTGTAATGAACTAACTATAACTATAATGAACTAACCATAACTATAATGAACTAACTATAACTATAATGAACTAAGTATAACTAACCATAACTATAATGAACTAACTATAACTATAATGAACTAACTAAAACTATAATGAACTAACTATAACTAACTATAACTATAATGAACTAACTATAACTATAATGAACTAACTAACTATAACTATAATGAACTAACTATAACTAACCATAACTATAATGAACTAACTATAACTATAATGAACTAACTATAACTATAATGAACTAACTATAACTATAATGAACTAACTATAACTATAATGAACTAACTATAACTATAATGAACTAACTATAACTATAATGAACTAACTATAACTATAATGAACTAACTATAACTAACCATAACTATAATGAACTAACTATAACTATAATGAACTAACTATAACTAACCATAACTATAATGAACTAACTATAACTATAATGAACTAACTATAACTATAATGAACTAACTATAACTATAATGAACTAACTATAACTATAATGAACTAACTATAACTATAATGAACTAACTATAACTATAATGAACTAACTATAACTAATCATAACTATAATGAACTAACTATAACTATAATGAACTAACTATAACTAACCATAACTATAATGAACTAACTATAACTATAATGAACTAACTATAACTAACCATAACTATAATGAACTAACTATAACTATAATGAACTAACTATAACTATAATGAACTAACTATAATGAACTAACTATAACTATATTGAACTAACCATAACTATAATGAACTAACTATAACTATAATGAACTAACTATAACTATAATGAACTAACTATAACTATAATGAACTAACTATAACTATAATGAACTAACTATAACTATAATGAACTAACCATAACTATAATGAACTAACTATAACTGAACTAATATAACTATGAACTAACTATAACTATAACTATAATGAACTAACTATAACTATAATGAACTAACTATAACTATAATGAACTAACTATAACTATAACTGAACTAACTATAACTATAATGAACTAACTATAACTATAATGAACTAACTATAACTATAATGAACTAACTATAACTAACCATAACTATAACTAATGAACTAACTAATAACTATAATGAACTAACTATAACTATAACTATAATGAACTAACTATAACTATAATGAACTAACTATAACTATAATGAACTAACTATAACTATAATGAACTAACTATAACTATAATGAACTAACTATAACTATAATGAACTAACTATAACTATAATGAACTATAAATGAACTAACTATAACTATAATGAACTAACTATAACTATAATGAACTAACTATAATGAACTAACTATAACTATATTGAACTAACCATAACTATAATGAACTAACTATAACTATAATGAACTAACTATAACTATAATGAACTAACTATAACTAACCATAACTATAATGAACTAACTATAACTATAATGAACTAACTATAACTATAATGAACTAACTATAACTATAATGAACTAACTATAACTATAATGAACTAACTATAACTATAATGAACTAACTATAAATATAATGAACTAGCCATAACTATAATGAACTAACCATAACTATAATGAACTAACTATAACTATAATGAACTAATAATGAACTAACCATAACTATAATGAACTAACTATAACTATAATGAACTAACTATAACTATAATGAACTAACTATAACTATAATGAACTATAACTATAACTAACCATAACTATAATAATAACTATAACTATAATGAACTAACTATAACTATAATGAACTAACTATAACTATAATGAACTATAACTATAACTAACCATAACTATAATGAACTAACTATAACTATAATGAACTAACTATAACTATAACTAAATGAACTAACTATAACTATAATGAACTAACTATAACTATAATGAACTAACTATAACTATAATGAACTAACTATAACTATAATGAACTAACTATAACTGAACTAACTATAACTATAATGAACTAACTATAACTAACTATAATGAACTAACTATAACTATAATGAACTAACTATAACTATAATGAACTAACTATAACTATAATGAACTAACTATAACTATAATGAACTAACTATAACTATAATGAACTAACCATAACTATAATGAACTAACTATAACTAACCTATAACTATAATGAACTAACTATAACTATAATGAACTAACTATAATGAACTAAACTATAATGAACTATAACTATAATGAACTAACTATAACTATAATGAACTAACTATAACTAACCATAACTATAATGAACTAACTATAACTATAATGAACTAACTATAACTATAACTAACTATAACTATAATGAACTAACTATAACTATAATGAACTATAATAACCATAACTATAATGAACTAACTATAACTATAATGAACTAACTATAACTATAATGAACTAACTATAACTATAATGAACTAACTATAACTATAATGAACTAACTATAACTATAATGAACTAACTATAACTATAATGAACTAACTATAACTATAATGAACTAACTATAACTATAATGAACTAACTATAACTATAATGAACTAACTATAACTATAATGAACTAACCATAACTATAATGAACTAACTATAACTATAATGAACTAACTATAACTATAATGAACTAACTATAACTATAATGAACTAACTATAACTATAATGAACTAACTATAACTATAATGAACTAACTATAACTATAATGAACTAACTATAACTATAATGAACTAACCATAACTATAATGAACTAACCATAACTATAATGAACTAACTATAACTATAATGAACTAACTATAACTAACTATAACTATAATGAACTAACTATAACTATAATGAACTAACTATAACTATAATGAACTAACTATAACTATAATGAACTGTAATGAACTAACTATAACGAACTAACCATAACTATAATGAACTAACTATAACTATAATGAACTAACTATAATTATAATGAACTAGCTATAACTATAATGAACTAACTATAACTATAATGAACTAACTATAACTAACCATAACTGTAATGAACTAGCCATAACTATAATGAACTAACCACAACTATAATGAACTAACCATAACTATAATGAACTAACTATAACTATAATGAACTAACTATAACTAACCATAACTATAATGAACTAACTATAACTATAATGAACTAACTATAACTATAATGAACTAACTATAACTATAATGAACTAACATAACTATAATGAACTAACTATAACTATAATGAAACTAACTAATAACTATATAATGAACTAACTATAACTATAATGAACTAACCATAACTATAATGAACTAACTATAACTATAATGAACTAACTATAACTATAACTAACCATAACTATAATGAACTAACTATAACTATAATGAACTAACTATAACTGAATAACTATAACTATAATGAACTAACTATAACTATAATGAACTAACTATAACTAACTATAACTATAATGAACTAACTATAACTATAATGAATAACTATAATATAAACTATAACTATAATAACTATAATGAACTAACTATAACTATAATGAACTAACTATAACTAACCATAACTATAATGAACTAACTATAACTATAATGAACTAACTATAACTATAATGAACTAACTATAACTATAATAACTATAACTAACTATAACTATAATGAACTAACTATAACTATAATGAACTAACTATAACTAACTATAACTATAATGAACTAACTATAACTATAATGAACTAACTATAACTATAATGAACTAACTATAACTATAATGAACTAACTATAACTATAATGAACTAACTATAACTAACCATAACTGTAATGAACTAGCCATAACTATAATGAACTAACCACAACTATAATGAACTAACCATAACTATAATGAACTAACTATAACTAACCATAACTATAATGAACTAACTATAACTATAATGAACTAACTATAACTATAATGAACTAACTATAACTATAATGAACTAACTATAACTATAATGAACTAACTATAACTAACCATAACTATAATGAACTAACTATAACTAACCATAACTGTAATGAACTAACTATAACTATAATGAACTAACTATAACTATAGTGAACTAACTATAACTATAATGAACTAACTATAACTAACCATAACTATAATGAACTGACTACAACTATAATGAACTAACTATAACTATAATGAACTAACCATAACTATAATGAACTAACTATAACTATAGTGAACTAACTATAACTATAATGAACTAACTATAACTATAATGAACTAACTATAACTATAATGAACTAACCATAACTATAATGAACTAACCATAACTATAATGAACTAACCATAACTATAATGAACTAACTATAAACTATAATGAACTATAACTATAATGAATAACTATAATGAACTAACTATAACTATAATGAACTAACTATAACTATAATGAACTAACTATAACTATAATGAACTAACTATAACTATAATGAACTAACTATAACTATAATGAACTAACTATAACTATAATGAACTAACTATAACTATAATGAACTAACTATAACTATAATGAACTAACTATAACTATAATGAACTAACCATAACTATAATGAACTAACTATAATGAACTAACCACAACTATAATGAACTAACCATAACTATAATGAACTAACTATAACTATAATGAACTAACTATAACTATAATGAACTAACTATAACTATAATGAACTAACTATAACTATAATGAACTAACTATAACTATAATGAACTAACCATAACTATAATGAACTAACTATAACTATAATGAACTAACTATAACTATAATGAACTTACTATAACTATAATGAACTATCTGTTGAACGAACCATTGTAACCATTGTAGCACTAACACATACAGATACACCTATTTCCAACCCTTCTGAAATCAACACCTTGTGAATACGGTAATATTGAAAACAACCCCGCCTGCTGAGGACAGATAAACTGTGGTTCCCATTACGAAGACATATGGACAGACACAATCCTGGTGGTGCTTTATATGAAATATAACATTCACGATACAACACAGGCATATTGTTTTATTTCATAATGCAACCTGATCTCTCTGTCTAGGGCTGCTGTCCTGTTCCTGGACTTGGAGCTGTGCGCGCGTGTGTGTGTGTGTGTGTGTGTGTGTGCGTGTGTGTTTGTCTCTCCCTCTCTGCACCTTGCAAAAGAGATTGCTGTCCTTGTTATGAAATTATACATTTTAACCTGTAAATCAAAAAATTACCATATGAACAGATTTTTTTTTTAAACTATCAAAACTATTGCTGATGGTGAACCTGAACAATCAAAATTGTAATCTATTGCAACCCCCATTCAGCAGGTACAGCCAGATAAGGGTTTAATTCCGGTTAAAACAGATAACAATAACCTAGCAAATTACATAGGTTGTTACTCAACTAATAAATCCTAATATCATAAGAGCCATTTTAGCATTAGAATGCTGAAGGTAGCCGATCTGGAGCAGGCCGATCTGGAGCAGGCCGATCTGGAGCAGGCCGATAAGGAGCAGGCCGATAAGGAGCAGGCCGATCTGGAGCAGGCCGATCTGGAGCAGGCCGATGAGGAGAAGGCAGATCTGGAGCAGGCCGATCAGGAGCAGGCCGATCTGGAGCAGGTCGAACAGGAGCAGGCCGATGCAGGAGCAAGGCAGATCTGGAGCAGGCCGATCGATAAGGAGCAGGCCGATCTGGAGCAGGTCGAACAGGAGCAGGCCGATGAGGAGAAGGCAGATCTGGAGCAGGCCGATCAGGAGCAGGCCGATCTGGAGCAGGTCGAACAGGAGCAGGCCGATCAGGAGCAGGCCGATCTGGAGCAGGCCGATCAGGTGCAGGCCGATCTGGAGCAGGGCGATCTGGAGCAGGCCGATTAGGAGCAGGGCGATGAGACGAGGGGTCATCAGGGTCATCAGTGTCTCCAGATTAAAGAGACGAGGGGTCATCAGTGTCTCCAGATGAAAGAGACGAGGGGTCATCAGTGTCTCCAGATTAAAGAGACGAGGGGTCATCAGTGTCTCCAGATTAAAGAGACGAGGGCTCATCAGTGTCTCCAGATTAAAGAGACGAGGGGTCATCAGTGTCTCCAGATTAAAGAGACGAGGGGTCATCAGTGTCTCTAGATTAAAGAGACGAGGGGTCATCAGTGTCTCCAGATTAAAAAACGAGGGGTCATCAGTGTCTCCAGATTAAAGAGACGAGGGGTCATCAGTGTCTCCAGATTAAAAAGATGAGGGGTCATCAGTGTCTCCAGATTAAAAAGACGAGGGGTCATCAGTGTCTCCAGATTAAAAAGACGAGGGGTCATCAGTGTCTCCAGATTAAAGAGACGAGGGGTCATCAGTGTCTCCAGATTAAAAAGACGAGGGGTCATCAGTGTCTCCAGATTAAAAAGACGAAGGGTCACGCAGCGGGGTACAATGGCATTACAAGGGGTGGGTGAATTAGGCAGAGAAAACACTTGATGATACTTTTGTCCAGGATATCTGCTGTCCAGGATATCTGTTGTCCTGGATATCTGCTGTCCTGGATTTCTGGTGTCCAGGATATCTGTTGTCCTGGATATCTGCTGTCCTGGATATCTGCTGTCCAGGATATCTGTTGTCCTGGATATCTGCTGTCCTGGATTTCTGGTGTCCAGGATATCTGTTGTCCTGGATATCTGCTGTCCTAGATATCTGCTGTCCAGGATTTCTGCTGTCCTGGATATCTGCTGTCCAGGATTTCTGCTGTCCTGGATATCTGCTGTCCAGGATTTCTGCTGTCCAGGATATCTGCTGTCCTGGATTTCTGGTGTCCTGGATTTCTGCTGTCCAGGATATCTGCTGTCCTGGATTTCTGCTGTCCAGGATATCTGCTGTCCTGGATATCTGCTGTCCAGGATATCTGCTGTCCTGGATATCTGTTGTCCTGTATATCTGCTGTCCAGGATATCTGTTGTCCTGTATATCTGCTGTCCTGGATATCTGCTGTCCAGGATATCTGCTGTCCTGGATTTCTGCTGTCCAGGATATCTGCTGTCCTGGATTTCTGGTGTCCAGGATATCTGCTGTCCAGGATTTCTGCTGTCCTGGATATCTGCTGTCCAGGATTTCTGCTGTCCTGGATATCTGCTGTCCAGGATTTCAGCTGTCCAGGATATCTGCTGTCCTGGATTTCTGGTGTCCTGGATTTCTGCTGTCCAGGATATCTGCTGTCCTGGATTTCTGCTGTCCAGGATATCTGCTGTCCTGGATATCTGCTGTCCAGGATATCTGCTGTCCTGGATATCTGTTGTCCTGTATATCTGCTGTCCAGGATATCTGTTGTCCTGTATATCTGCTGTCCTGGATATCTGCTGTCCAGGATATCTGCTGTCCTGGATTTCTGCTGTCCAGGATATCTGCTGTCCAGGATATCTGCTGTCCTGGATATCTGCTGTCCTGGATTTCTGGTGTCCAGGATATCTGCTGTCCAGGATATCTGCTGTCCTGGATTTCTGCTGTCCAGGATATCTGCTGTCCAGGATATCTGCTGTCCTGGATTTCTGCTGTCCAGGATATCTGCTGTCCTGGATATCTGCTGTCCAGGATATCTGCTGTCCTGGATATCTGTTGTCCTGTTTATCTGCTGTCCAGGATATCTGTTGTCCTGTATATCTGCTGTCCTGGATATCTGCTGTCCAGGCTATCTGCTGTCCTGGATTTCTGCTGTCCAGGATATCTGCTGTCCTGGATATCTGCTGTCCTGGATATCTGTTGTCCTGTATATCTGCTGTCCTGGATATCTGCTGTCCATGCTATCTGCTGTCCTGGATATCTGCTGTCCTGGATATCTGCTCTCCTGGATATCTGCTGTCCTGGATATCTGCTGTCTTGGATATCTGCTATCCTGGATATCTGCTGTCCTGGATATCTGCTATCCAGGATATCTGCTGTCCTGGAAATGTGCTGTCCATGATATCTGCTGTCCATGATATCTGCTGTCCTGGATATCTGCTGTCCTGGATATCTGCTGTCCTGGATATCTGCTATCCAGGATATCTGCTGTCCTGGATATCTGCTGTCCAGGATATCTGCTGTCCTGGATATCTGCTGTCCTGGATATCTGCTATCCAGGATCCTGTCCTGGATATCTGCTGTCCTGGATATCTGCTATCCAGGATATCTGCTGTCCTGGATATCTGCTGTCCTGGATGTCTGCTGTCCATGATATCTGCTGTCCTGGATATCTGCTGTCCTGGATATCTGCTGTCCTGGATATCTGCTATCCAGGATATCTGCTGTCCTGGAAATGTGCTGTCCATGATATCTGCTGTCCAGGATATCTGCTGTCCTGGAAATGTGCTGTCCATGATATCTGCTGTCCTGGAAATGTGCTCTCCAGGATATCTGCTGTCCTGGATATCTGGTGTTGAGGTCAAGTTCATGATCTCATATCCAAACTCACTCTCAGTGAATTGAAGCCTAAAGTTACTTTTCAGTGTCTACTGCTTCTTTGTCTCCTTTGAGAGTTCATTCAAAAAGGCAGGTATTCCAGACAGGAGAGGCTGTATTTGAGCTTACCTGGAGGCCTCATTTTCCAATTTGATTTGAGATAGAAAAAGCAGAGGACAAATTTAGTGGCAAAATCATTCAAGCATTCCACCTTTTCAAATCCCGAAACAAACTACTGCAAACACAGCCTATACCAAGCACCTCTCACTACTGTGTAATGACGCTAGTGTAACATGTTAATAATGAGGCGCAGTGATTGGTCTGTCTGTCTGTCTGTCTGTCTGTCTGTCTGTCTGTCTGTCTGTCTGTCTGTCTGTCTGTCTGTCTGTCTGTCTGTGTGGCTGTGTGTCTGTGTGTCTGTGTGTCTGTCTGTCTGTCTGTCTGTCTGTCTGTCTGTGTGTCTGTGTGTCTGTGTGTGTGTTTGGCGGCTCTAGTGTCTGTCTGTCTGTCTGTCTGTCTGTGTGTCTGTGTGTCTGTGTGTCTGTCTGTCTGTCTGTCTGTCTGTCTGTCTGTCTGTCTGTCTGTCTGTCTGTCTGTCTGTGTGTCTGTGTGTCTGTGTGTCTGTGTGTTTGGCGGCTCTAGTGTAATGTACATGTAACACAGCCCTTTAATGTGCATTCTTCTTTTCAATGTCACCATCCGGATGGGTCTGGCCATTGGTTTGCTATTGGTCTTCTGCAAACATACTTTTACAGTTGTTTAGTACACTTTATTGAAGACCACGTGTTCTGACGGTGAAGTGGACATATCATATCCCGAAATAAAGAAATATCTCACCACAATACACTTTCATAGAAAGTTAGTAAAAATAAATAAGATCTTGCTACCATGGAGCCCTGTCTATACCTAATGACCTGTTTGCTTATGGCCCTGTCTATACCTAATGACCTGTTTGCTTATGGCCCTGTCTATACCTAATGACCTGTTTGCTTATGGCCCTGTCTATACCTAATGACCTGTTTGCTTATGGCCCTGTCTATACCTAATGACCTGTTTGCTTATGGCCCTGTCTATACCTAATGACCTGTTTGCTTATGGCCCTGTCTATACCTAATGACCTGTTTGCTTATGGCCCTGTCTATACCTAATGACCTGTTTGCTTATGGCCCTGTCTATACCTAATGACCTGTTTGCTTATGGCCCTGTCTATACCTAATGACCTGTTTGCTTATGGCCCTGTCTATACCTAATGACCTGTTTGCTTATGGCCCTGTCTATACCTAATGACCTGTTTGCTTATGGCCCTGTCTATACCTAATGACCTGTTTGCTTATGGCCCTGTCTATACCTAATGACCTGCTTGGTTATGGCCCTGTCTATACCTAATGACCTGTTTGCTTATGGCCCTGTCTATACCTAATGACCTGTTTGCTTATGGCCCTGTCTATACCTAATGACCTGTTTGCTTATGGCCCTGTCTATACTTAATGACCTGTTTGCTTATGGCCCTGTCTATACTTAATGACCTGTTTGCTTATGGCCCTGTCTATACCTAATGACCTGTTTGCTTATGGCCCTGTCTATACCTAATGACCTGTTTGCTTATGGCCCTGTCTATACCTAATGACCTGTTTGCTTATGGCCCTCTCTATACCTAATGACCTGTTTGCTTATGGCCCTGTCTATACCTAATGACCTGTTTGCTTATGGCCCTGTCTATACCTAATGACCTGTTTGCTTATGGCCCTGTCTATACCTAATGACCTGTTTGCTTATGGCCCTGTCTATACCTAATGACCTGTTTGCTTATGGCCCTGTCTATACCTAATGACCTGTTTGCTTATGGCCCTGTCTATACCTAATGACCTGTTTGCTTATGGCCCTCTCTATACCTAATGACCTGTTTGCTTATGGCCCTCTCTATACCTAATGACCTGTTTGCTTATGGCCCTCTCTATACCTAATGACCTGTTTGCTTATGGCCCTCTCTATACCTAATGACCTGTTTGCTTATGGCCCTCTCTATACCTAATGACCTGTTTGCTTATGGCCCTCTCTATACCTAATGACCTGTTTGCTTATGGCCCTCTCTATACCTAATGACCTGTTTGCTTATGGCCCTGTCTATACCTAATGACCTGTTTGCTTATGGCCCTGTCTATACCTAATGACCTGTTTGCTTATGGCCCTGTCTATACCTAATGACCTGTTTGCTTATGGCCCTGTCTATACCTAATGACCTGTTTGCTTATGGCCCTGTCTATACCTAATGACCTGTTTGCTTATGGCCCTCTCTATACCTAATGACCTGTTTGCTTATGGCCCTGTCTATACCTAATGACCTGTTTGCTTATGGCCCTGTCTATACCTAATGACCTGTTTGCTTATGGCCCTGTCTATACCTAATGACCTGTTTGCTTATGGCCCTGTCTATACCTAATGACCTGTTTGCTTATGGCCCTGCCTATACCTAATGACCTGTTTGCTTATGGCCCTGTCTATACCTAATGACCTGTTTGCTTATGGCCCTGTCTATACCTAATGACCTGTTTGCTTATGGCCCTGTCTATACCTAATGACCTGTTTGCTTATGGCCCTGTCTATACCTAATGACCTGTTTGCTTATGGCCCTGTCTATACCTAATGACCTGTTTGCTTATGGCCCTGTCTATACCTAATGACCTGTTTGCTTATGGCCCTGTCTATACCTAATGACCTGTTTGCTTATGGCCCTGTCTATACCTAATGACCTGCTTGGTTATGGCCCTGTCTATACCTAATGACCTGTTTGCTTATGGCCCTGTCTATACCTAATGACCTGTTTGCTTATGGCCCTGTCTATACCTAATGACCTGTTTGCTTATGGCCCTGTCTATACCTAATGACCTGTTTTTTAAATTATATGAGCAAAACACTTTCTCTTTTATTTGTAACAGGGAGCCAGACAAAATTAATTGGGCCTATTTATATAATAAATATGAATTCGGAGGGCAAAAAATAATTAAATATGAAAGCATTAGACCTCTCACTGAAGGCTTTAGTCATCCAAAAGTTCTACTTAAATTCTAACTGGTTCTCTAACACATTAGTGAGAATGTCTCACCCCATGTTCAAGGCCTTTATTCACACCTGCTCACTTCCGGGTTGTTTGAAATGAAATCATTTCGAAAATATTGCTATTTTTAAAACGGGCCATAGAAAGTTGTTCGTAATTTCAGTTTATTCCACCAGAAAAGACAGAACAAATATTAAACTCAAATAATATTGATAAAAAAAACTCTCTCTCTCTATATATATATATATATATATATATATTTGAAACATAATCTTTGTAAGTGAATAGGACTGGTGGGGAGTTACGTCACGCATGCAGCTAACAAAATGACAACACAATGACAACACATTGACAACACAATGACAACACAATGACAACACAATGACAACAACTACTTGCAGCATTACTGCAAAAAATGGACGAGGCAAGTGGAAGGGGGAAAAAGTAAGAAACTTGTCTGTCGGCGTTAAAGACCAAAATCGGTTAAAGAAAATTGTGATTAATAAAAAAAGTTTAATTTAAGGACCACAGAATCATCAGCCAATAGCTGGAAAGAGATTTTTGATGCACCTGATAAATGAACTGATACACAAAACTACGCTGAATTTGAGTTTGAGTTTATTTGTATTTTTACAGGGCACATCAATCAATGTTTCAGTAAAAGTGCTGGTTCAAACGTAGTCCCTGGGCAGGTTATTAAAAACAATTACAATTTAGACAATCATTGAGCAGTGAGCACACGCAGAGCAACAGTCTTGAAGGAGTTCCCACATATGCTGAGCACTTGTTGGCTGCTTTCTCTTCACTTTGCGGTCCATCTTATCCCAAACCATCTCAATTTGGACATTGAATGTACACCAGGATTGAGGTGTTTTAAACAAGTAGTGTATGGCGCAGTGGTTAAGGGTGCTGTACTGCAGCGCCAGCTGTGCCAACAGAGACCCTGGGTTCGCGCCCAGGCTCTGTCATAACCGGCCGCGACCGGGAGGTCTGTGGGGCGATGCACAATTGGTCTAGCGTTGTCCGGGTTAGGGAGGGTTTGGCCGGTAGGAAAATCTGGGCTGGGCGCAGTGTGCGCTAACCAAGGTTGCCAGGTGCACGGTGTTTCCTCCGACACATTGGTGCGGCTGGCTTCCGGGTTGGATGCGCGCTGTGTTAAGAAGCAGTGCGGCTTGGTTGGGTTGTGTATCGGAGGACGCATGAACTTCAACCTTCGTCTCTGTTGAGCCCGTATGGGAGTTGTGGCGATGATACAAGATAGTAGCTACTAAACAATTGGATACCATGAAATTGGGGAGAAAAAGGGGTAAAAATAAAAAATAAAAATGGTTGTAACTATTTGCCACAATTAATGAAAACAAAAGTGTGCTTTTTGGTCATAATTTAAGTCTAGGGTTAGACATGAGGTTGGCAGTCTGGATAAGGTTAAGTTTAAAATCACATTTTAAGAAGAGAAATTATAGAAATAGGGGGCGTTACAGATGGCGCTGACAGATAGGGCAACCGTATTCTTTAGCAACTTTGCAATATTTCATTTTTTTATGTTCTAATTATTAGCCCAGACCTTCTTTTGTGTTATTACATACAACCGGAAAGAACTTTTGGATATCAGAGAGGCCCTAACTCACCAGCATTACCAGCACTACGATCAGGAATATGACTTTCCTGAATTGGATCCTTTGCCCGTACCCCCCCCCCCCCAGGGCAATTGAACTGATTCCAGAGGCTGACCCAAAACAACGGCAGCGTAGAAGAGATTTTCGGAGTGGACTCCTATTCCGACTCAGAAGACGTTCACACCACCCACCACTTCTGAGTATATTACTCGCTAATATACAGTCTCTGAATAATAAAGTTGACGAGCTCAGGGCGAGGATCTCCTTCCAGAGAGACATCAGGGATTTCAACATAGTCTGTTTCACGAAACACGGCTCTCTCTGGATATTCTGTTTGAGTCCGTACAGCCAGTTGGGTTCTCAGTTCATCTGCAGACAGGAATATACACTACCATTCAAAGGGTTGGGGTCACTTATAAATGTTTTTGAAAGAAAAGCACATTATTTGTCCAATAAAATAACATAAAATTGATCAGAAATACAGTGTAGACAGTGTTAATGTTGTAAATGACTATCGTAGCTGGAAATGGCAGATTTTTTATAGAATATCTACATAGGCGTACAGAGGCCCATTATCAGCAACCATTGTTGGATCAATTACAGGCTCAAAATGGCCAGAAACAAATAACTTTTTTCTGAAACTCGTTAGTTTATTCTTGTTCTGAGAAATGAAGGCTATTCTATTTGAGAAATTGCCAAGAAACTGAAGATCTCGTACAACGCTGTGTACTACTCCCTTCACAGAACAGCGCAAACTGGAATAGAATGAACAGAATGGAAAGAGGAGTGGGAGGCTCCGGTTCACAACTGAGTGAGAGGACAGGTACATTACAGTGTCTAGTTTGAGAAACAGACGCCTCTCAAGTCCTCAACTGGCAGCTTCATTAAATAGTATCCGCAAAACACCCATCTCAACGTCAACAGTGAAGAGTTGACTCCAGGATGCAAGCCTTCTAGGCAGAGTTCCTCTGTCCAGTGTCTGTGTTCTTTTGTCCATCTTAGTATTTTATTTTTATTGTCCAGTTGGAGATATGGCATTTTCTTTGCAACTCTGCCTCTGTCCATTTTGCTCCTCCCTTCCAAGAGGCAGACACTCAAACAGTAAGTATCGGTCCCAAAAACTATTCAATGCTGGTCTGACCAATTGGAATCCACGCTTCAAGATTGTTTTGATCACGCGGACTGGGAATTGTTCCGGGTAGCCTCTGAGAATAACACAGACGAATACACAGATACGGTGACTGAGTTTATAACCCATGTCTAGTTGTATATAATGTTTCCATGTCTAGACATATATAATGTTTCCATGTCTAGATGTATATAATGTTTCCATGTCTAGTTGTATATAATGTTTCCATGTCTAGTTGTATATAATGTTTCCATGTCTAGACATATATAATGTTTCCATGTCTAGTTGTATATAATGTTTCCATGTCTAGTTGTATATAATGTTTCCATGTCTAGTTGTATATAATGTTTCCATGTCTAGTTGTATATAATGTTTCCATGTCTAGTTGTATATAATGTTTCCATGTCTAGATGTTTATAATGCTTCCATGTCTATGTCTGATTGAGGGAAACACAAGGTCCAGCAGTCTGAGTATCTTCTCTCGTGGGATCCTGTATTTCTGCTCCATCATTATGAGTCTGGGCTGAGGTTGTTAATAACATGCATGACACCGGACATTATGTTTGAATGTAACTGAACAGCAGCCATATCCTATATCAATGTTGTTCTGATGACTTCTGACACTGGCTTGGCTTTATAGTGTTCCAGGTGTTTCCAATATGTACCACATTAAATGTATAGGAGATGTTGTACCCACTGTGACTATTGAAACCTACCCAAACCAGAAACCTTATCCACTTATAGTGGGGGGCGGGAGTCCGTTGTCTCTAGAAGTGTCACACCCTGATCTGTTTCACCTGTCTTTGTGATTGTCTCCAACCCCTCCTGCTGTCACATATATCTGTGTTCTCTGTTTGTCTGTTGTTCATTTAGTTTCGTCTACCGGTGTTTTCCCCCATGCTCCTGTCTGTCTCTAGTTCCTGTTTTCTAGCTTTCCTGGTTTTTGACCATTCAGCCTGCCTTGACCATGAGCATGCCTGTCGTTCTGTACCTTGTTATAACACCGTGGACTTCTGACCTCTGCCTGCCCTGACCCTGAGCCTGCCTGTCGTTCTGTACCTTTCAGACTCAGCTCTGGACTTCTGACCTCTGCCTGCCTCTTGACCTGTCGTTTGCCCCTGTGTTTTTGTAATACACTTTTGTTACTTCGAAACTGTCTGTATCTCCTGAGCCTTGACAAGAAGCTTGTACAGCCTCCATGATGTTTATTCACAGTCTGGTTTGGAGTTAACAACCCACTGTGACTATTAAAACCTACCCAAAACAGAAACTGTAAATTGATAGCAGCATTCGCGTAAAACTGAAATTGCGAACCGCTGCATTTAACCATGGAAAGGTGACTGGGAATATGGCAGCATACAAACACTGTAGTTATTCCCTCCGTAAGGCAATCAAACAGGCAAAACATCAGTACAGAAACAAAGTGGAGTCACAATTCAACGGCTCAGACACAAGACGTATGTGGCAGGGTCTACAAACAATCATGGATTCCAATCACGGATTACAGCCACGTCACAGACACCGACGACTTGCCTCCGGAAAACACCTTTTTCGTCCACTTTGAGAGTAACACAGTGCCACCAGGCCAGCTACAAAGGACTGTGGGCTGTCCTTCTCTGTGGCTGAAGTGAATGAGACATTTAAGTGTGTTAACCCTCACAAGGCTGCCGGCCCAAACAGCATCCCTAGCCGCGTCCTCAGACCAGCCGGCTGGAGTGACATATTCAATCTCTCCCTATCCCAGTCTGCTGTCCTCACATGCTTCAAGATGGCCATCATTGTTCCTGTACCCAAGAAAGAAAGCAAAGGTAACTGAACTAAATGACTATCACCCGTGGCACTCACTTCTGTCATCATTAAGTGCTTTGAGAGACTAGTCAAGGATCACATCACCTCTACCTTACCTGACACCCTAGATCTACTTCAATTTGCTTACACCCCCAACTGATCCACAGACGATGCAATTGCCATCGCACTGCACACTGCCCTATCCAATCTGGAGAAGACAAATGCCTAAGATTGCTGTTCATTGACTATAGCTCAGCATTCAACACCATAGTACCCTTCAAGATCATCATTAAGCTTGGGGCCCTGGGTCTGAATCCTGAATCCGCCCCCAGGTGGTGAAGGTAGGAAACAACATCTCCACTTCGCTGATCCTCAGTAATGGGGCCCCACAAGGGTGCGTGCTAAGCCCCCTCCTATACTCCCTGTTCACCCATGACTGCGTGGACATGCACACTGCTAACTCAATCTTCAAGTGTGCAGATGATACAACTGTAGTAGGCCTGATTAGCAAAAATGAAGAAACAGCCTACAGGGAGGAGGTGAGGGCCCTGGGAGTGTGGTGTCAGAAAAATAACCTCACACTTAACATCAACAAAACCAAGGATCGTGGACTTCAGGAAACAGCAGAGGCAGCATCCCCCTATCCACATCGACGGGACGGTAGTGGAGAGGGTGGAAAGTTTTAAGTTCCTCAGCGTACACATCACTGACAAATTGAAATGGTCCACCCACACAGACAGTGTCCTGAAGAAATCGCAACAGTGCCTCTTCAACCTGGGGAGGCTGAAGAAATTTGGCTTGGCACCTAAAACCCTCACAAACTTTTACAGATGCACAACCGAGAGCATCCTGTCGGGCTGTATCACCGCCTGGTACGGCAAATGCACCGTCCACAACCGCAGGGCTCTCCAGAGGGTGGTGCGGTCTGCCCAACACATCACCAGGGTTAAACTACCTGCCCTCCATGTCACCTACAGCACCCGATATCACAAGAAGGCCAAAAAGATCATCAAGGACAACAATCACCCGAGCCACGGCCTGTTCACCCCGCTATCATCCAGAAGGCAACGTCAGTACAGGTGCATCAAAGCTGGAACCGAGAGACTGAAAAACAGTTACTATCTCAAGGCCATCAGACTGTTAAACAGCCACCACTAACATTGAGTGGCTGCTGCCAACATACAGAGACAAATCTAGAAACACAAGCATTTAGTTAGATACTACTGCACTGTTGGAACTAGAAACACAAGCATTTAGTTAGATATTACTGCACTGTTGGAGCTGGGAACACAAGCATTTAGTTAGATACTACTGCACTGTTGGAGCTAGAAACACAAGCATTTAGTTAGATACTACTGCTCTGTTGGAACTGGGAACACAAGCATTTAGTTAGATACTACTGCACTGCTGGAGCCAGGAACACAAGCATTTAGTTAGATAGTACTGCACTGCTGGAGCTAGAAACACAAGCATTTAGTTAGATAGTACTGCTGGAGCTAGAAACACAAGCATTTAGTTAGATACTACTGTACTGTTGGAGCTAGAAACACAAGCATTTAGTTAGATACTACTGTACTGTTGGAGCTAGAAACACAAGCATTTAGTTAGATACTACTGCACCGCTGGAGCTGGGAACACAAGCATTTAGTTAGATACTACTGTACTGCTGGAGCTAGAAACACAAGCATTTAGTTAGATACTACTGCACTGTTGGAGCTAGAAACACAAGCATTTAGTTAGATACTACTGTTGGAGCTAGAAACACAAGCATTTAGTTAGATACTACTGCACTGTTGGAGCTAGAAACACAAGCATTTAGTTAGATAGTACTGCACTGTTGGAGCTAGAAACACAAGCATTTAGTTAGATAGTACTGCACTGTTGGAGCTAGGAACACAAGCATTTCACTACACCCAGAATAACATCTGTTAAACATGTGACCAATACAATTTGATTTGTGTTAGCTATAATTATGACTCTGTGGTAACTAGTGTCGACCCTTGTCATTGGCAATGGAGGTACAGCCATTTTCTCATTTCTCTACTCTGTGAAAATCAGAAAGGCAAACATTGCAACTTCTTTAATTTCAATATTATTTCAGCATTTACGACCTACTGAGAAACGCAGAAAAAAAGTCAGTATTCAGTATTCAGTATTCAGTATTCAGTAGTCAGTATTCACTAGTCAGTGTTCAGTAGTCAGTGTTCAGTAGTCAGTGTTCAGTAGTCAGTGTTCAGTAGTCAGTATTCAGTAGTCAGTATTCAGTAGTCAGTATTCAGTAGTCAGTATTCAGTAGTCAGTATTCAGTAGTCAGTATTCAGTATTCAGTAGTCAGTATTCAGTAGTCATTATTCAGTTGTCAGTATTCAGTAGTCAGTGTTCAGTATTCAGTAGTCAGTGTTCAGTAGTCAGTATTCAGTAGTCAGTAGTCAGTATTCAGTAGTCAGTATTCAGTAGTCAGTATTCAGTAGTCAGTATTCAGTAGTCAGTGTTCCACATCTGGGGACATTGGGAGATAACATGTAACATCACAATATGGTACAGAGTATTAGACTGTTGTGATGGGGCAAGGAGACCCCCAGTTCACAACTATGTTTTTCAAAACGTTAAATAAAAGTTATGTTTTGGTTTTGATATCATCACCTCTTCAAGAGCGTAGTCAGAACATTTCTGATCATTCCACGTGTTTCTCTATCATCAGAGTTATACAGCATGTGACTGCATGCTTTTCCTGATCAGTAAACATCAGTTGATCGTGTTATTTCAGATACGTGAGGGTAACCTATCCATTTGGCATATAGATAGCTAGCTGAAGGTAACCTATCCATTTGGCATGTAGATAGCTAGCTGAAGGTAACCTATCCATTTGGCATGTAGATAGCTAGCTGAAGGTAACCTATCCATTTGGCATATAGAGAGCTAGCTGAAGGTAACCTATCCATTTGGCATGTAGATAGATAGCTAGCTGAAGGTAACCTATCCATTTGGCATATAGATAGAGAGCTAGCTGAAGGTAACCTATCCATTTGGCATGTAGATAGAGAGCTAGCTGAAGGTAACCTATCCATTTGGCATATAGATAGCTAGCTGAAGGTAACCTATCCATTTGGCATATAGAGAGCTAGCTGAAGGTAACCTATCCATTTGGCATATAGATAGCTAGCTGAGGGTAACCTATCCATTTGGCATGTAGATAGCTAGCTAGCTGAAGGTAACCTATCCATTTGGCATATAGAGAGCTAGCTGAAGGTAACCTATCCATTTGGCATGTAGATAGATAGCTAGCTGAAGGTAACCTATCCATTTGGCATGTAGATAGATAGCTAGCTGAAGGTAACCTATCCATTTGGCATATAGATAGAGAGCTAGCTGAAGGTAACCTATCCATTTGGCATGTAGATAGAGAGCTAGCTGAAGGTAACCTATCCATTTGGCATATAGATAGCTAGCTGAAGGTAACCTATCCATTTGGCATATAGATAGCTAGCTGAAGGTAACCTATCCATTTGGCATATAGATAGCTAGCTGAAGGTAACCTATCCATTTGGCATATAGATAGATAGCTAACTGAAGGTAACCTATCCATTTGGCATATAGAGAGCTAGCTGAAGGTAACCTATCCATTTGGCATGTAGATAGACAGCTAGCTGAAGGTAACCTATCCATTTGGCATGTAGATAGATAGCTAGCTGAAGGTAACCTATCCATTTGGCATATAGAGAGCTAGCTGAAGGTAACCTATCCATTTGGCATGTAGATAGCTAGCTGAAGGTAACCTATCCATTTGGCATATAGAGAGCTAGCTGAAAGTAACCTATCCATTTGGCATATAGATAGCTAGCTGAGGGTAACCTATCCATTTGGCATGTAGATAGATAGCTAGCTGAAGGTAACCTATCCATTTGGCATGTAGATAGAGAGCTAGCTGAAGGTAACCTATCCATTTGGCATATAGATAGCTAGCTGAAGGTAACCTATCCATTTGGCATATAGAGAGCTAGCTGAAGGTAACCTATCCATTTGGCATATAGAGAGCTAGCTGAAGGTAACCTATCCATTTGGCATATAGAGAGCTAGCTGAAGGTAACCTATCCATTTGGCATATAGAGAGCTAGCTGAAGGTAACCTATCCATTTGGCATATAGAGAGCTAGCTGAAGGTAACCTATCCATTTGGCATATAGAGAGCTAGCTGAAGGTAACCTATCCATTTGGCATGTAGATAGCTAGCTGAAGGTAACCTATCCATTTGGCATATAGAGAGCTAGCTGAAGGTAACCTATCCATTTGGCATATAGATAGCTAGCTGAAGGTAACCTATCCATTTGGCATGTAGATAGCTAGCTGAAGGTAACCTATCCATTTGGCATGTAGATAGCTAGCTGAAGGTAACCTATCCATTTGGCATGTAGATAGCTAGCTGAAGGTAACCTATCCATTTGGCATATAGAGAGCTAGCTGAAGGTAACCTATCCATTTGGCATGTAGCTATATGAAGCTAACCAGTCGACGAGTCCTCGTCCTGGTAATTCAGTTTTCAGTCAGTCAGCATTCTATCGATGGTCATTTGAATCACGGAATGTATTTCAGTTGACTGATTCGTATATAGACTTGTTTATACTGTATTATTGACTGTATGTTTGTTTTACTCCATGTGTAACTCTGTGTTGTTGTCTGTGTCACACTGCTTTGCTTTATCTTGGTCAGGTCGCAGTTGTAAATGAGAACAGTTGTAAATGTTCTCAACTTGCCTACTTGGTTAAATAAAGGTGAAATAAAAATAGAATATAAAATATGACTCAGTAAAATCTTTGACATTTTAGTACGTATATATATATATATTTTTTTTTTTTGTTGTCTAGGTGAACCCCTAAACGATAGGTTGTTAACTATCCACATGGACTTGATCTGTTATTAGCTAACTAACCGATTTTATGTGGTCCATAAATCAATGAAGCCTATCAAGTCTGTCAGCTGTATGTGTGAAAGCTGTTGAGGGTAAATGCTCATTTTAGCCGGCTGGAGAAAGTCCCTCTTTGTTACCCTCTTTGTTACTGTTGTAAATTGAAGGGCTGTTCTGAGGGCACAGGAGAGAGAGGAAGAGGGAGAAAGAGAGAGAAAGAGGAGAGGAATGGAAAGAAAAGGGCTTGTAAATGAGACCACTTAGACACCATATGCTGCTCTCCACGGCTCTTCACTCAAGGTTGGCTTTTAAATCACGTTCTCTCTCTCTCTCTCTCTCTCTCTCTCTCTCTCTCTCTCTCTCTCTCTCTCTCTCTCTCTCTCTCTCTCTCTCTCTCTCTCTCTCTCTCTCTCTCTCTCTCTCTCTCTTTCTCTCTCTGTGTGTCATTGAGACACTTTGTCAAAGACAAGCTGAAGTTAAAGTGTGTGTGGCTGCCTTACTGCCCCCTTGTCACCTGGCTCTGTTCTCCATGGTGGTGATGTTGGACTGGGCTGTGGAGGCCTGGGTCATTAGCCTCTGCAGATGCTGGAGAACAGGACAGGCACACACACACACACACACACACACACACACACACACACACACACACACACTGGGTGTTGTACCTCTGCTCTCTGGTTTAACAAACCCCTACCGACTGGGCTAAAACATCCATTCAGCCACCGTTGGTCCTGCGTGTGCGCGTGTGTGTGTGTGTGTGTGTGTGTGTGTGTGTGTGTGTGTGTGTGTGTGTGTGTGTGTGTGTGTGTGTGTGTGTGTGTGTGTGTGTGTGTGTGTGTGTGTGTGTGTGTGTGTGTGTGTGTGTGTGCAATGTGTGTGTGTGTGTGTGTGCGCGGTATGGAAGTGGTAGAGAAGTAGGACAGGAAGTTGAGAGAATCCTGGGGACAGAGTGTGATCGCTGACAGGACCAGAGATGCGAGAAGTTCAGATAACAGGAGAGACCAGGAGAGACCAGGTGAGACCAGGAGAGACTAGGCGACACCAGGAGAGACCAGGAGAGACCAGGCGAGACCAGGTGAAACCAGGAGAGACCAGGAGAGACCAGGAGTGACCAGAGCGAGACCAGGCGAAACCAGGAGAGACCAGGAGAGACCACATGATCTAGTGTTATGCCTTTCAGCTTGGTCACCATGGAAACGTGTACCTTTTACCCTGACGTTATCAAGGCAACACCGTGGACATAGACATAGAATTACTAGAATTGACATCTCCATTCAAGTCAATGTTCTTTGATGGATGAAGCAGCAGTGGCAATTATATTGTATTTCTATGACCGTGGAAGTGTTTCCACTCACTTAATGAAAGAGACAAAGAAGAGACAGAGAAGATACAGAGACAGAGAAGATACAAAGACAGAGACAGAGACAGTGAGAGATAAAAACAGAGACAGAGAAGAGACAGAGACAAAGAAGAGACAGAGACGAGACAGAGACAGAGACAAAGAAGAGACAGAGACAGAGACAAAGAAGAGACAGAGACAGAGAAAAAGAAGAGACAGAGACGAGACAGAGACAAAGAAGAGACAGAGACAAAGAAGCGACAGAGACAGAGACAAAGAAGAGACAGAGACAGAGATGAGACAGAGACAAAGAATAGACAGAGACAAAGAAGAGACAGAGACAAAGAAGAGACAGAGACAGAGACAAAGAAGAGATAGAGACAGAGACGAGACAGAGACAAAGAATAGACAGAGACAGAGACAAAGAAGAGACAGAGACGAGACAGAGACAAAGAAGAGACAGAGACAAAAGAAGAGACAGAGACAGAGACAGAGACAGAGACAGAGACAGAGAAGAGACAGAGACAGAGACAAAGAAGAGACAGAGACAGAGACGAGACAGAGACAAAGAAGAGACAGAGACAGAGAGAAGACAGAGATGAGACAGACAGACAGAGAAAGAGAAGAGACAAACAGAGACATAGACAGAGAAGAGACAGAGACAGAGATGAGACAGACAGAGAAAGAGACAGACAGAGAAGAGACAGAGACAAAGAAAAAACAGAGTCAGAGAAATGAGACATAGAAAGAGACAGAGACAGAGAGACAGAGAGAGAGAGAGAGAGAGAGAGACAGAGACAGAGACAGAGACAGAGACAGACAGAGACAGAGACAGAGACAGAGACAGAGACAGAGACAGAGACAAAGACAGAGACAGAGACAGAGACAGAGACAGAGACAAAGAAGAGACAGAGACAGAGACAGAGACAAAGCAGAGACAGAGACAGAGAAAAAGAAGAGACAGAGACAGAGACGAGACAGAGACAAAGAAGAGACAGAGACAAAGTAGAGACAGAGACAGAGACAAAGAATAGACAGAGACAGAGACAGAGAAGAGACAGAGACAGAGAAGAGACAGAGACAGAGACAGAGACAGAGACAGAGACAGAGACAGAGACAGAGACAGAGACAAAAAAGAGAAAAGAGAAAAGAGAGACATAGACAGAGAATGTCCCACTTCCTGGTTGGAATTTTCTCAGGTTTTTGCCTGCCATATGAGTTCTGTTATACTCACAGTCATAATTCAAACAGTTATAGAAACGTCAGAGTGTTTCCTATCCAACACTAATAATAATATGCATATATTACCATCTGGGACTGAGTAGGTGTCCTGGAGGCCGGGTAGTTTGCATCCGGTGATGTGTTGTGCAGAC
Source organism: Oncorhynchus tshawytscha (assembly GCF_018296145.1). Lineage (NCBI taxonomy): Eukaryota > Metazoa > Chordata > Actinopteri > Salmoniformes > Salmonidae > Oncorhynchus > Oncorhynchus tshawytscha. Next base: position 47,807,276 of record NC_056453.1, on the reverse strand, counting down.
CACGCCACCCTCTGGAGAGCCTTGCGCTTGAGGACGGTGCAGTTGCCATACCAGGCGGTGATACCGACAGGATGCTCTCGATTGTTTATCTGTAACATTTTGTGAGGGGGGCAAGACAAATTTCTCCAGCCTCCTGAGGTTGAAGAGACGCTGTTGAGCCTTCTTCACCACGCTGTCTGTGTGGGTGAACCATTTCAGTTTGTCTGTGATGTGTACGCCGAGGAACTTGAGACTTTCCACCTTCTCCACTACTGTCCCGTCGATGTGGATAGGGGGGATGCTCCCTCTGCTGTTTCCTGAAGCCCACCATCATCTCCTTTGTTTTGTTGACAGAGACAGAGACACAGACAGACAGAGATGAGACAAAGACAGACAGAGAAGAGACACAGACAGACAGAGAAGAGACAAAGACAGACAGAGAAGAGACAAAGACAGACAGAGAAGAGACAGACAGACAGAGAAATAGAGATACAGAAATGAAAGGAGTGTGTGTAGTGTTGAGAGGACATCTTTGGAGTGTGTGTGTGTGTGTGTGTGTGTGTGTGTGTGTGTGTGTGTGTGTGTGTGTGTGTGTGTGTGTGTGTGTGTGTGTGTGCATGTCTGTCTGTGTTTTTCTTGTGCAGATGTGTACAGTGTCTTCAGGCAGGTAGCTGTATCTTTTCTTCAGAGCTGAACCTGTCTTCAGGCAGGTAGCTGTATCTGATGGCTAGAAGGGAGATCAATGAGACAGCAAAGAGCTGAACCTGAGAGATTGGGGGAAGGAGGGAGGGAGTAGGGGGAAGGAGAGAGGGAGTAGGGGGGGAAGGAAGAGAGGGGGAAGGAGGAGTAGGGGGAAGGAGAGAGGGAGTAGGGGGAAGGAGGGAGGGAGTAGGGGGGAAGAAGGAGAGGGAGTAGGGGGAAGGGAGAGAGGGAGTAGGGGGAAGGAGGGAGGGAGTAGGGGGAAGGAGAGAGGGAGAGGAAGGAGGGAGGGAGAGGGGGAAGAGAGAGGGAGAGGGGGAAGGAGGGAGGGAGTAGGGGGAAGGAGAGAGGGAGTAGGAGAGAGAGAGAGAGGAGAGAGAGAGAGAGAGAGAGAGAGAGAGAGAGCAAGAGAGGGGGTAGAGATAGAGAGATGGATGAGGGCAGCAGGCCATTTGTTGAACATGCAGCAGCATCATCATGAGGGTCATGCTTCACCAATGTGAGGGTCATGCTTAACCAATGTGAGGGTCATGCTTTAGTAGTGTGAGGGTCATACTTTACCAATGTGAGGGTCATGCTTTACCAGTGTGAGGGTCATGCTTTACCAATGTGAGGGTCATACTTTACCAATGTGAGGGTCATACTTTACCAATGTGAGGGTCATACTTTACCAATGTGAGGGTCATACTTTACCAATGTGAGGGTCATACTTTACCAATGCAACGACAGGGACGTGTCATCATTATGGATTTCCTCCAATCTGTGCTTCTGCCACTAGGCCAAACCATGTTTTGAAAAGGATGCTGAAGTACAGTGAGTTAGGTAAGTATTCAGACCTTTTGACTTCTTCACATTTTGTTGCATTACAGCCTCATTCTAAAATTTATAAAATTGTTGTTTTCCCTTATCAATCGACACACAATACCACATAATGACATAACAAAATCAGGTTTTTAGACATTTTAGCATATGTAAAAAAAAATATAAAAAAAACTGAAATATCACATTTAAATAAGTATTCAGACCCTTCACTAACTACTTTGTTGGTTACATCAAGGCAAAGGGTGGCTTCTTTGAAGAATCTCAAATGTAAAAAATATTTTGAATTGGTCAACACTTTTTCGATTACTAAATGATTCCATTTGTGTTATTTCATAGTTTTGATGTCTTCCCCCATTATTCTACAATGTAGAAAATAGTACAAATTAAGAAAAACCCTTGAATGAGAAGGCGTGTCCAAACTTTAGACTGGGACTGTACATAGACCTTTCATGAATTATTGACCAGTATGGCCAACTTAATCGTGATGTGACACGTTATAAAAAGTTCATGAAATGCTTATAGATTTGAAATCGATGCCTTAAAGGATCCGTAGTCAAAGTAAATCATTACCAAAAACAACAATAAAAAGGTAACACAAGAGGAATAACATACACAAGAATGGAGCTGTATACAGGAAGTACCAGATCAATGTGGAGCTATATACAGGAAGTACCAGATCAATGTGGAGCTATATACAGGAAGTACCAGATCAATGTGGAGCTATATACAGGAAGTACCAGATCAATGTGGAGCTATATACAGGAAGTACCAGATCAATGTGGAGCTATATACAGGAAGTACCAGATCAATGTGGAGCTATATACAGGAAGTACCAGATCAATGTGGAGCTGTATACAGGAAGTACCAGATCAATGTGGAGCTGTATACAGGAAGTACCAGATCAATGTGGAGCTGTATACAGGAAGTACCAGATCAATGTGGAGCTGTATACAGGAAGTACCAGATCAATGTGGAACTGTATACAGGAAGTACCAGATCAATGTGGAGCTATATACAGGAAGTACCAGATCAATGTGGAGCTATATACAGGAAGTACCAGATCAATGTGGAGCTATATACAGGAAGTACCAGATCAATGTGGAGCTATATACAGGAAGTACCAGATCAATGTGGAGCTGTATACAGGAAGTACCAGATCAATGTGGAGCTATATACAGGAAGTACCAGATCAATGTGGAGCTGTATACAGGAAGTACCAGATCAATGTGGAGCTATATACAGGAAGTACCAGATCAATGTGGAGCTATATACAGGAAGTACCAGATCAATGTGGAGCTATATACAGGAAGTACCAGATCAATGTGGAGCTATATACAGGAAGTACCAGATCAATGTGGAGCTATATACAGGAAGTACCAGATCAATGTGGAGCTATATACAGGAAGTACCAGATCAATGTGGAGCTATATACAGGAAGTACCAGATCAATGTGGAGCTATATACAGGAAGTACAAGATCAATGTGGAGCTATATACAGGAAGTACCAGATCAATGTGGAGCTATATACAGGAAGTACCAGATCAATGTGGAGCTATATACAGGAAGTACCAGATCAATGTGGAGCTATATACAGGAAGTACCAGATCAATGTGGAGCTATATACAGGAAGTACCAGATCAATGTGGAGCTATATACAGGAAGTACCAGATCAATGTGGAGATATATACAAGAAGTACCAGATCAATGTGGAGCTATATACAGCAAGTACCAGATCATTGTGGAGCTATATACAGGAAGTACCAGATCACTGTGGAGCTATATACAGGAAGTACCAGATCAATGTGGAGCTATATACAGGAAGTACCAGATCAATGTGGAGCTATATACAGGAAGTAACAGATCAATATGGAGCTATATACAGGAAGTACCAGATCAATGTGGAGCTATATACAGGAAGTACCAGATCAATGTGGAGCTATATACAGGAAGTACCAGATCAATGTGGAGCTATATACAGGAAGTACCAGATCAATGTGGAGCTATATACAGGAAGTAACAGATCAATATGGAGCTATATACAGGAAGTACCAGATCAATGTGGAGCTATATACAGGAAGTACCAGATCAATGTGGAGCTATATACAGGAAGTACCAGATCAATGTGGAGCTATATACAGGAAGTACCAGCCCAACCACTCACTTGATCCATATGATCACTTGGCTAAGCATTCCTCTCTCTAATTGTCAATATGCCTCGTCCATTACTGTCCTGGTTAGTGATTACTGTCTTATTTCACTGTAGAGCCTCTAGCCCTGCTCAATATGCCTTAACCAACCATGTTCTTCCACCTCCTAGATATGCGATGACATCACCTGGTTTAAACGTCTCTAGAGAATATATCTCTCTCATCATTAGTCAATGCCTAGGTTCACCTCCAATGTACTCACATCCTATCTTACCTTTGTCTGTACACTATACCTTGAATCTATGCTATCGTGCCCAGAAACCTGCTCCTTTTACTCTCTGTTTCGAACGTGCTATACGGCCAGTTCGTATAGCCTTTAGCCGTACCCTTATCCTACTCCTCCTCTGTTCCTCTGGTGATATAGAGGTTAATCCAGGTCCTGCAGTGCCTAGCTCCACTCCCACCCCCCAGGTGTTCTCATTGGTTGACTTCTGTAACCGTAATTGCCTTGGGTTCATGCATGTTAAAATTAGAAGCTTAATTCCTACGTTTTTTTTACTCACTGCTTTAGCACATCGCCAACCCGGATGTCTTAGCCGTGTCTGAATCCTGGCTTAGGAAGGCCACCAAAAACCCTGAAATCTCCAACGCTAACCATAACATTTTCCGCCAAGATAGAACTGCCAAAGGGGGCGGTGTTGCAATCTACTGTAGAGATAGCCTGCAGAGTTCTGTCTTACTATCCAGGTCTGTACCCAAACAATTCAAGCTTCTACATCTAAAAATTCACATTTCCAGAAACAAGTCTTTCACTGTTGCCGCTTGCTATAGACCACCCTCTGCCCCCAGCTGTGCTCTCGAAACCATATGTGAATTAATTAATTATTCATCCAACCTGCCCTGTAAATACACCTCTACTGTCTTCAACCAGGATCTCAGCAATCACTGCCTCATTTCCTGCGTCCGTAATGGGTCTGCGGTCAAACGACCACCCCTCATCACTGTCAAACGCTCCCTAAAACACTTCTGCGAGCAGGCCTTTCTAATCGACCTAGCCGGGATATCCTGGAATGAGATTGACCTCATCTCATCAGCAGAGGATGCCTGGTTATTCTTTAAAAGTGCCTTCCTCACCATCTTAAATAAGCATGCCCCATTAAAAAAAAAGAACTAGGAATAGATATAGTCCTTGGTTCACTCCAGACCTGCCTGCCCTTGACCAGCCCAAAAACAATCTATGGCGTTCTGCATTATGACGGCAGAGTAGCCTAGTCGTTAGAGCGTTGGACTAGTAACCGGAAGGTTGCAAGTTCAAATTCCTGAGCTGACAAGGTACAAATCTGTCGTTCTGTGGAGCTATATGCTAGGAGTACCAGGCAGTTAAGCCACTGTTCCTAGGCGGTCATTGAAAATAAGAATTTGTTCTTTAACTGACTTGCCTAGTTAAATAAAGGTTAAAAAAAATGTTGCATCGAATAGCCCAACGATATCCAACTATTTAGGGAAGTTAGGAACAAATATACACAGGTAGTTAGAAAAGCTAAAGCTAGCTTTTTCAAACAGAAATGTGCATCCTGTAGTATAAACTCAAAAAAGTTCTGGGACACTGTAAAGTTCATGGAGAATAAGAACACCTCCTCCCATCTGCCCACTGCACTGAGGCTAGGAAACACTGTTACCACCAAAAATCCACAATAATTGAGAATTTCAAAAAGCATTTCTCTACGGCTGGCCATGATTTCCACCTGGCTACCCCTACACCGGTCAACTGCTCAGCACATTCCACAGCAACCCACCCAAGCCCCACAGTTTCTCCTTCACCCAAATCCAGATAGCTGATGTTCTGAAAGAGCTGCAAAATCTGGATACCTACAAATCAGACGGGCTAGACAATCTGGACCTTCTCTTTCTAAAATGATCTGCCGAAATTGTTGCAATCCCTATTACTAGCCTGTTCAACCTCTCTTTCGTATCGTCTGAGATTCCCAAAGAATGGAAAGCTTCCGCGGGCATCCCCCTCTTCAAAGGGGGTGACACTCTAGACCCAAACTGCTACAGACCTACAATTCAATTCAATAAAATTCAAGGGCTTTATTGGCATGGGAAACATGTGTTAACGTTGCCAAAGCAAGTGAGGTAGATAATATATAAAGTGAATATATAAAGTGAAATAAACAATATCCTACCATGTCTTTCTAAGGTCTTCGAAAGCCAAGTTAACAGACAGATTACCGACCATTTCGAATCCCAGCGTAGCTTCTCCGCTATGCAATCTGGTTTCATAGCTGGTCATGGGTGTACCTCAGCCACGCTCAAGGTCCTAAACGATGTCATAACCACCATCGATAAAATACATTACTGTGCAGCCGTATTCATCGACCTGGCCAAGGCTTTCGACTCTGTCAATCTCCATATTCTTATTGGCAGACTTGACTGCCCTGGTTTCTCAAATGATTGCCTCGTCTGGTTCACCAACTACTTCTCTGAGAGTTCAGTGTGTCAAATCGGAGGGCCTGTTGTCCGAACCTCTGGCAGTCTCTATGGGAATGCCACAGGGTTCAATTCTCGGGCCGACTCTCTTCTCTGTATATATCAATGATGTCCCTCGTGCTGCTGGTGATTCTCTGATCTCTGTTTTTCTCACTTCCGGCGCCGACAGAGATGGCCGCCTCGCTTCGCGTTCCTAGGAAACTATGCAGTTTTTTGTTTTTTTACGTGTTATTTCTTACACTAGTACCCCAGGTCATCTTAGGTTTCATTACATACAGCCGAGAAGAACTACTGAATATAAGATCAGCGTCAACTCAACATCAGTACGACCAAGAATATGTTTTTCGCGACGCGGATCCTGTGTTCTGCCTTACAACCAGTGTAACGGAGTGGATTATATGCAGCGACCCAAAAAACGACTCAGAAAAAGAGGGAAACGAAGCGGTCTTCTGGTCAGACTCCGGAGACGGGCACATCGTGCACCACTCCCTAGCATTCTTCTCGCCAATGTCCAGTCTCTTGACAACAAGGTTGATGAAATCCGAGCAAGGGTAGCATTCCAGAGGGACATCAGAGACTGCAACGTTCTCTGCTTCACGGAAACATGGCTAACCGGAGAGACGCAATCCGAAGCGGTGCAGCCAGCGGGTTTCTCCACGCATCGCGCGGACAGAAACGAACATCTTTCTGGTAAGAAGAGGGGCGGGGGCGTATGCCTTATGACTAATGTGACATGGTGTGATGACAGAAACATACAGGAACTCAAATCCTTCTGTTCACCTGATTTAGAATTCCTCACAATCAAATGTAGACCGCATTATCTACCAAGAGAATTCTCTTCGATTATAATCACAGCCGTATATATCCCCCAAGCAGACACATCGATGGCTCTGAACGAACTTTATTTAACTCTCTGCAAACTGGAAACGATTTATCCGGAGGCTGCATTCATTGTAGCTGGGGATTTTAACAAGGCTAATCTGAAAACAAGACTCCCTAAATTTTATCAGCATATCGATTGCGCAACCAGGGGTGGAAAGACCCTGGATCATTGTTACTCTAACTTCCGCGACGCATATAAGGCCCTGCCCCGCCCCCCTTTCGGAAAAGCTGACCACGACTCCATTTTGTTGATCCCTGCCTACAGACAGAAACTAAAACAAGAAGCTCCCACACTGAGGTCTGTCCAACGCTGGTCCGACCAAGCTGACTCCACACTCCAAGACTGCTTCCATCACGTGGACTGGGAGATGTTTCGTATTGCTCAGACAACAACATTGACGAATACGCTGATTCGGTGTGCGAGTTCATTAGAACGTGCGTTGAAGATGTCGTTCCCATAGCAACGATTAAAACATTCCCTAACCAGAAACCTTGGATTGATGGCAGCATTCGTGTGAAACTGAAGGCACGAACCACTGCTTTTAATCAGGGCAAGGTGTCTGGTAACATGACTGAATACAAACAGTGCAGCTATTCCCTCCGCAAGGCTATCAAACAAGCTAAGCGCCAGTACAGAGACAAAGTAGAATCTCAATTCAACGGCTCAGACACAAGAGGCATGTGCCAGGGTCTACAGTCAATCACGGACTATAGGAAGAAACCCAGCCCAGTCACGGACCAGGATGTCTTGCTCCCAGGCAGACTAAATAACTTTTTTGCCCGCTTTGAGGACAATACAGTGCCACTGACACGGCCTGCAACGAAAACATGCGGTCTCTCCTTCACTGCAGCCGAAGTGAGTAAGACATTTAAACGTGTTAACCCTCGCAAGGCTGCAGGCCCAGACGGCATCCCCAGCCGCGCCCTCAGAGCATGCGCAGACCAGCTGGCCGGTGTGTTTACGGACATATTCAATCAATCCCTATACCAGTCTGCTGTTCCCACATGCTTCAAGAGGGCCACCATTGTTCCTGTTCCCAAGAAAGCTAAGGTAACTGAGCTAAACGACTACCGCCCGTAGCACTCACATCCGTCATCATGAAGTGCTTTGAGAGACTAGTCAAGGACCATATCACCTCCACCCTACCTGACACCCTTGACCCACTCCAATTTGCTTACCGCCCAAATAGGTCCACAGACGATGCAATCTCAACCACACTGCACACTGCCCTAACCCATCTGGACAAGAGGAATACCTATGTGAGAATGCTGTTCATCGACTACAGCTCGGCATTCAACACCATAGTACCCTCCAAGCTCGTCATCAAGCTCGAGACCCTGGGTCTCGACCCCGCCCTGTGCAACTGGGTTCTGGACTTCCTGACGGGCCGCCCCCAGGTGGTGAGGGTAGGCAACAACATCTCCTCCCCGCTGATCCTCAACACTGGGGCCCCACAAGGGTGCGTTCTGAGCCCTCTCCTGTACTCCCTGTTCACCCACGACTGCGTGGCCATGCACGCCTCCAACTCAATCATCAAGTTTGCGGACGACACAACAGTGGTAGGCTTGATTACCAACAACGACGAGACGGCCTACAGGGAGGAGGTGAGGGCCCTCGGAGTGTGGTGTCAGGAAAATAACCTCACACTCAACGTCAACAAAACTAAGGAGATGATTGTGGACTTCAGGAAACAGCAGAGGGAACACCCCCCCATCCACATCGATGGAACAGTAGTGGAGAGGGTAGCAAGTTTTAAGTTCCTCGGCATACACATCACAGACAGACTGAATTGGTCCACTCACACAGACAGCATCGTGAGGAAGGCGCAGCAGCGCCTCTTCAACCTCAGGAGGCTGAAGAAATTCGGCTTGTCACCAAAAGCACTCACAAACTTCTACAGATGCACAATCGAGAGCATCCTGGCGGGCTGTATCACCGCCTGGTATGGCAACTGCACCGCCCTCAACCGTAAGGCTCTCCAGAGGGTAGTGAGGTCTGCACAACGCATCACCGGGGCAAACTACCTGCCCTCCAGGACACCTACACCACCCGATGCTACAGGAAGGCCATAAAGATCATCAAGGACATCAACCACCCGAGCCACTGCCTGTTCACCCCGCTGTCATCCAGAAGGCGAGGTCAGTACAGGTGCATCAAAGCTGGGACCGAGAGACTGAAAAACAGCTTCTATCTCAAGGCCATCAGACTGTTAAACAGCCACCACTAACATTGAGTGGCTACTGCCAACACACTGTCAATGACACTGACTCTACTCCAGCCACTTTAATAATGGGAATTGATGGGAAATGATGTAAATATATCACTAGCCACTTTAAACAATGCTACCTTATATAATGTTACTTACCCTACATTATTCATCTCATATGCATACGTAGATACTGTACTCTATATCATCGACTGCATCCTTATGTAACACATGTATCACTAGCCACTTTAACTATGCCACTTGGTTTACATACTCATCTCATATGTATATACTTCAATGCTTCAATGCCATACAACTCTCCTTCCGTAGCCTCCAACTGCTCTTAAATGCAAGTAGAACTAAACACATGCTATTCAAACGATCACTGCCTGCACCTGCCCGCCTGTCCAGCATCACTACTCTGGACGGCACTGACTTAGAATACGTGGACAACTACAAATACCTAGGTGTCTTAGACTGTAAACTCTCCTTCCAGACTCACATTAAGCATCTCCAAGCCAAAATTAAATCTAGAATCGTCTTCCTATATCGCAACAAAGCATCCTTCACTCATGCTGCCAAACATACCTTCGTAAAACTGACCATCCTACCGATCCTCGACTTCAGCGATGTCATCTATAAAATAGCCTCCAACACTCTACTCAACAAATTGGATGCAATCTATCACAGTGCCATCCGTTTCGTCAACAAAGCCCCATATACTACCCACCACTGTGACCTGTACGCTCTCGTTGGTTGTCCCTAGCTTGATACTCGTCGCCAAACCCACTGGCTACAGGTTATCTACAAGGCTCTGCTATGTAAAGTTCCCCCTTATTTAAACTTATCTCAGCAGGTCATCCCCAAAGCCAATTCCTCATTTGGTCGCCTCTCCTTCCAGTTCTCTGCTGCCAATGACTGGAAGAAACTGCAAAAATCACTGAAGCTGGAGATATCTCCCTTGCTAGCTTTAAGCACCAGCGGTCAGAGCAGCTCACAGATCACTGCACCTGTACATAGCCCATCTGTAAACAGCCCATCTATCTACCTCATCCCCAAACTGTATTTATTTATTTATCTTGCTCCTTTGCACCCCAGTATCTCTACTTGCACATTCATCTTCTGCACATCTACCATTCCAGTGTTTAATTGCTATATTGTAATTACTTTGCCACCATGGCCTATTTATAGCCTTAACTCCCTTTCTCACCTCATTTCCCTCACTGAATATAGACTTTTTGTTTTCTTTTTTTCTACCATACTATTGACTGTATGTTTGTTCATTCCATGTGTAACTCTGTGTTGTTGTATGTGTCAAATTGCTTTGCTTTATCTTGGCCAGGTCGCAGTTGCAAATGAGAACTTCTCAACTAGCCACCTGGTTAAAAAAAGGTCAAATAAATAAATAAAAAATCAACGTGGAGCTATATATAGGGAGTACCAGTACCAGATCAATGTTAAGAAGTATGAGGTATTTGAGGTAGATATGGGTACATGAAGGCTGGATCCTGTTCGCTAGACAGTAGCAGATGGTAGCAGACTGAAGTAGATGGTAGCAGACTGTAGTAGACTGTAGCAGACTGTAGTAGACTGTAGAAGACTGTAGCAGACTGTGGTAGACTGTAGCAGACGGTAGCAGACTGTGGCAGACTGTAGCAGACTGTAGTAGACTGTAGAAGACTGTAGCAGACTGTGGTAGACTGTAGCAGACGGTAGCAGACTGTAGCAGACTGTAGCAGACTGTGGAGGACTGTGGCAGACTGTAGCAGACTGTAGCAGACGGTAGCAGACTGTAGCAGACTGTGGTAGACTGTAGCAGACTGTAGCAGACTGTGGTAGGTAGCAGACTGTAGCAGACGGTAGCAGATGGTAGCAGACTGTATCAGACTGTATCAGACTGTAGCAGACTGTAGCAGACTGTAGCAGATGGTAGCAGACTGTAGCAGACTGTAGCAGACTGTAGCAGACGGTGTCAGACTGTAGCAGACTGTAGCAGACTGTATCAGACTGTAGCAGACTGTAGCAGACTGTAGCAGACTGTAGCAGATGGTAGAAGATGGTAGCAGACGGTGTCAGACTGTAGCAGACTGTAGCAGACGGTGTCAGACTGTAGCAGACGGTGTCAGACTGTAGCAGACTGTAGCAGACGGTGTCAGACAGTAGCAGACTGTGGCAGACTAATAGACTGTAGCAGACTGTAATAGACTGTAGCAGACTGTAGCAGACGGTGTCAGACAGTAGCAGACTGTAATAGACTGTAGCAGACTGAGGCAGACGGTAGCAAAGTGAGGAGTATATGACTTGGGTGGCTGGAGTCTTAGCATTTTTTCAGAGCTTCCTCTGACACCGCCTGATATAGAGATCCTCGATGGGACAGAGCTCAGCCCCAGTGATGTAATGGGCTGTCCACACCACCCTTTCCCATACCAGGCGGCGATGCAGCCAGTCATCATGCTCTCGATGGCGCAGCTGTAGAATTTTTTTGAAGATCCGAGGGGGCCCATGCCAAATCTTTTCAGCCTTCTGAGGGGGAAGCTTTCGTGCGGGTGTGTGGGGACCACGTTAAGTCCTTAGTGTTGTGGACACCAAGGGGCTTATTTAATCTCTCAACCAGCTCCACTACAGCTCCGCCGATGTGGATGGGGGGTTGTGCACTCCTCTGTTTTCCCTGTAGTCCACATTCAGCTCCTTGGTCTTATTGACACTGAGGGAGAGGTTGTTGTCCTGGCACCACAATGCTAGGTCTGTGACCGCCTTTTCTGAAATGACCGTATAAGAAATATGGTGGAAACTCCCGCTTGCCTACAATAATAGAACGCTTTTAAATTTGTTGTGGAAGTAGTGAACAAGTACAGTCTTCAGGAGAAGGGAAATCATTTTGGACCGCCCCCAACAGGCATTGCAACAGTAGCCCACATTAAAGGCACAAGAGAGATCGGTTTTCATTTAGCTTGGCTGTAGGCAAATGCTGAAATTCCTTATTCCAAGCTGGACAAGGAAATTGTTTGCATTGCTACATGTATTTGCAAAATCTGTTCATTTGTCTCCATTTTTTTTTTTTTTGCATTCAGAGGTAATATGATACCACTTTCCATAGTTCATCCATTTACTGAAGATACGCAGGTCTTTCTTAGTAAATTATGATGGTTGTTCGTGTGCTCTGCTGGTCATGGACCATTGGTATCTGTTGCGTGTCTGTGTTAAAAGGGAAATACACTGCTCTTAGGTACGGTGTACATTTTAGGACATCCTCCCCCTAAGCCTCAGCCCTCCTGGGGATAACCGAGACCATCCTAAAATGTATACCTTATCGTGTTCTCCTGAATGTTGCTCTCTCTCTCGCAGACATCAGACTCTGCACTTTCCTCCACATCTCATCTTGTAGGTTAGTTGTAAATACCAAATCTAGTGAGATTGATTAGTGGAGAATGCACAATAGATCCTCTCACTTTGATCTATTCTAGAATCATATTTAGAACATGACAAATAGCTGGGTCACACAATGCAAACAATAGTTAAAATTGCATATGGGAAATCTGCACATGCAAATTATTATTTTATTGGTTCCCTTTCACATGCAAAATAATACTCTTGTTGGTTCCCTTTCACCTGCTAACTATCCTCTTATTGGTTCCCTTTCACCTGCTAACTATCCTCTTATTGGTTCCCTTTCACCTGCTAACTATCCTCTTATTGGTTCCCTTTCACCTGCTAACTGTCCTCTTATTGGTTCCCTTTCACCTGCTAACTATCCTCTTATTGGTTCCCTTTCACATGCTAACTATCCTCTTATTGGTTCCCTTTCACCTGCTAACTATCCTCTTATTGGTTCCCTTTCACCTGCTAACTATTTTTCACCTTCTAACTATCCTCTTATTGGTTCCCTTTCACCTGCTAACTATCGTCTTATTGGTTCCCTTTCACCTGCTAACTATCCTCTTATTGGTTCCCTTTCACCTGCTAACTATCCTCTTATTGGTTCCCTTTCACATGCTAACTATCCTCTTATTGGTTCCCTTTCACCTGCTAACTATCGTCTTATTGGTTCCCTTTCACCTGCTAACTATCCTCTTATTGGTTCCCTTTCACCTGCTAACTATCCTCTTATTGGTTCCCTTTCACATGCTAACTATCCTCTTATTGGTTCCCTTTCACATGCTAACTATCCTCTTATTGGTTCGCCTTCACCTGCTAACTATCCTCTTATTGGTTCCCTTTCACCTGCTAACTATCCTCTTATTGGTTCCCTTTCACATGTAAACAATGCTTTTGTTGGTTCCATTTCAACAATATGTGTAGAAACTTTAACTTGGCATCCATTTTAAGAATTGATCTCCCACCCAACATTAACAATAACAATGTTCTCCCTTAACATAGACATCCACTCTTTAGAAGAAAAGCTGTTGTCTAGAACCAGAATGGGATCTTTGGCTGTACCCATAAAGATTGATCAAGTGCCTTCTTTGTATCAGCACCCAATCCTTTGAAGAATTATTTTGGTTCCAGGCAGAATCCTTTTGGGTTCCATAAATTCTTTCTACAGAGGGTTCTACCCGGAACCAAAAATGGTTATCCTATGGGGACAGCCTAATAACCATTTTGGAACCTTTTTTTCGAAGTGTAGAGGGGAGGAGTGACCAAAAATAAATCCCAGGCCTCCAGGGTGGCGCAGTGGTCTAAGGCACTGCATTGCAGTGCTAGCTGTGCCACCAGAGACTCTGGGTTCGATCCCAGGCTCTGTTGCAGCTGGCCACAGCCAGGAGGGCCATGGGACGATGCACAATTGGCCTAGCGTCGTTAGGGAGGGTTTGGCCGGTAGGGATATCCTTGTCTCATTGTGCACTAGCAACTCCTGTGGTGGGCCGGGCGCAGTGCACACTGATCAGGTCGCTAGGTGTACGGTGTTATCTCCAACACATTGGTGTGGCTGGCTTCCAGGTTGGATGTGCGCTGGGTTGGGTTGTGTTTCGGGAGGTGTAGTGATTGGGAGGACGCGTGGTGATGGCTCTTGACCTTTGTCTCTCCCGACCAAAAGCCCTCCCGAGCCCATTGTTTTGGTTCCTCTTTTCCTCACCTTACCGTGTGAAGGAATAATAAATTCCCTGTTCATTAACAGTAACATTCTCTGCCTCATCTTACCTCGCATCTACAATCACATACTTTTTTTTCACTCCACGGGGAGTTGAGTTGTAGCAGGGTGTTGCGTTCCCTCCACTAGGAGGGTACCACTAGGAGGGTAACAATGACAAAGAACAAACTGCAAAAACATATATCTGATCAAATACAAATCTTAGAATCAACTATTAAAGACCTCCAGAACCCACTGGATTCTCCAATTACATTGAATGAATTACAGGACAAAATACAAACACTCCAACCCAACTCAATGAAAACAATGTACTGAGCAAATGTCAAATTGCCTTTTGACCAAATGACCATACGACAGAACACGTATTCACGCTGCACACCCTAATTAACAAAACAAAACAAAAGCAAAGTCTTCTCATGCTTTATTGATTTCAAAAACCCTTTGACTCAATTTGGCATGAGGGTCTGCTCTACAAATTGATGCAAAGTGGTGTTGGGGGGAAAACATACAACATTCTAAAATCCATGTAGACAAACAACAAGTGTGCAGTCAGTTAAAATGGGCATAAAACACACATTTCTTTCCATAGGGGTAAGACAGGGATGCAGCTTGAGCCCCCATCCACTTCAACATATATAAATTAATTGGATGTGCAAGTAGAGATACTGTGGTGCTAAGGAGAAAAGGAAAAAAACAATATGGGGATGAGGTGGTTGGTTGGATGGGCTATTTACAAATGTACAGGTGCAATGATCAGTAAGCTGCTCTGACAGCTGATGTTTAAAGTTAGTGAGGCAGCTATGAGTCTCCAGATTCAGTGGTTTTTGCAATTCGTTCCAGTCATTGGCAGCAGAGAACTGGAAGGAAAGGCGGACAAAGGAGGAGTTGGCTTTGAAGATGACCAGTGAGATATACCTGCTGGAGCGCGTGCTACGAGTGGGTGCTGCTATGGTGACCAGTGAGCTGAGATAAGACGGGGATTTACCTAGCAGAGACTTATAGATGATCTGGAGCCAGTAGGTTTGGTGACGAATATGATGCGAGGGCCAGCCAATGAGAGCGTACACGTCGCTGTGGTAGGTATAGCAAGTAAAACACTGGAATGGTAGTTTTGCAATGGAAGAATGTGCAAAGTAGAAATAAAAATAATGGGGTGCAAAGGAGCAAAATAAATAAATTAATTAAAATTAAATACAGTTGGGAAAGAGGTAGTTGTTTGGGCTAAATTATAGGTGGGCTATGTACAGGTGCAGTAATCTGTGAGCTGCTCTGACAGTTGGTGCTTAAAGCTAGTGAGGGAGATAAGTGTTTCCAGTTTCAGAGATTTTTGTAGTTCGTTCCAGTCATTGGCAGCAGAGAACTGGAAGGAGAGGCGGCCAAAGAAAGAATTGGTTTTGGGGGTGACTAGAGAGATATACCTGCTGGAGCGTGTGCTACAGGTGGGAGATGCTATGGTGACCAGCGAGCTGAGATAAGGGGGGACTTTACCTAGCAGGGTCTTGTAGATGACATGGAGCCAGTGGGTTTGCGACGAGTATGAAGCGAGGGCCAGCCAACGAGAGCGTACAGGTCGCAATGGTGGGTAGTATATGGGGCTTTGGTGACAAAACGGATGGCACTGTGATAGACTACATCCAATTTGCTGAGTAGAGTGTTGGAGTCTATTTTGTAAATGACATCGCCGAAGTCAAGGATCGGTAAGATAGTCCGTTTTACAAGGGTATGTTTGGCAGCATGAGTGAAGGATCCTTTGTTGCGAAACAGGAAGCCGATTCTAGATGTAATTTTGGATTGGAGATGCTTCATGTGAGTCTGGAAGGAGAGTTTACAGTCTAACCAGACACCTAGGTATTTGTAGTTGTCCACATAGACACCGTTTCCCTAGAGAACACAAACGTACCATGGCTTAAGCATCAGCACTACAGGTAACTTCCACAAAGTTGTTAACGATCTGAGAGACAAGTCAAGAAGGGCATTCTATGCCATCAAAAGCAACATAAAATGCAATTCCCATTAAGATCTGGCTTAAAATGCTTTAATCAGTTATAGAACCAATTGCCCTTCGTGAATTCACAAAATCAAACACACACACCAAATTGAAACTCTGCATGCAGAATTCTGTAAACACAGTGTACAACGTAAAATAACAAATAACGCATTCAGAGCAGAATTAGGCCGATACCCACTAATTCAAAAAATTATCCAACCATCTAAAAGGAAGTGATTCCCAAACCTTCCATATCAAAGCCATCACCTGCAGAGAGATGAACCTGGAGAAGAGCCCCCTAAAGCAAGCTGGTCCTGGACTTCCACAAAGTGTTCACAAACACAAACAGATCCCACAAAGACAGGACAGCAACAGCAACATCAACACCATTACATCCAACCAGATCATGAGAAAACAATAAGATAATTACTTGACACATTGGAAAGAATTGACCAAAAAACAGATCAAACTGGAATGGAATGCTATTTTACCCAAAACAAAGAGTACATCGTGTTTATTTCACTTTTGTTTATTATTTATTTCACTTGCTTTGGCAAACATGTTTCCCAAGTCAATAAAGCTTTTAAATTGAAGCTGAAATAGAGAGAGAGAGAGAGAGAGAGAGAGAGTAAAACAGCAAGAGGATGGGTCAAGAGACAGAGAAGGAGGAGGAAGAGGGAGAAAAACAAAGGGACAAAGAGAAGGAGGAGGAAGAGGGAGAAAAACAAAGGGACAAAGAGAAGGAGGAGGAAGAGGGAGAAAAACAAAGGGACAAAGATGTGACAGAGAAAGAAGGATAAAGAGAAGGATTGAGAAAGAAAAGAGAGGAAAGAGGGAGAATGAAAAAATATAGAGAAAGAGGAGGGAGAAGATAAGGAGGGAGGAAGAGGGAGAAGAGGGTGAAGATAAGGAAGGAGAAAGAGGAGGAAGAGGGTGAAGATAAGGAAGGAGAAAGAGGAGGAAGAGGGTGAAGATAAGGAAGGAGAAAGAGGAGGAAGAGGGTGAAGATAAGGAGGGAGAAAGAGGAGGGAGAAGATAAGGAAGGAGAAAGAGGAGGAAGAGGGTGAAGATAAGGAAAGAAAGAGGAGGAAGAGGGTGAAGATAAGGAGGAGAAAGAGGAGGAAGAGGGTGAAGATAAGGAAGGAGAAAGAGGAGGAAGAGGGTGAAGATAAGGAAGGAGAAAGAGGAGGAAGAGGGTGAAGATAAGGAAGGAGAAAGAGGAGGAAGAGGGTGAAGATAAGGAGGGAGAAAGAGGAGGGAGAAGATAAGGAAGGAGAAAGAGGAGGAAGAGGGTGAAGATAAGGAGGGAGGAAGAGGAGGAAGAGGAAGTGAAGATAAGGAGGGAGGAAGAGGAGGAAGAGGGTGAAGATAAGGAGGGAGGAAGAGGAGGAAGAGGGTGAAGATAAGGAGGGAGGAAGAGGAGGAAGAGGGTGAAGATAAGGAGGGAGGAAGAGGAGGAAGAGGGTGAAGATAAGGAAGGAGAAAGAGGAGGAAGAGGGTGAAGATAAGGAGGGAGGAAGAGGAGGAAGAGGGTGAAGATAAGGAGGGAGGAAGAGGAGGAAGAGGGTGAAGATAAGGAGGGAGGAAGAGGAGGAAGAGGGTGAAGATAAGGAAGGAGAAAGAGGAGGAAGAGGGTGAAGATAAGGAGGGAGGAAGAGGAGGAAGAGGGTGAAGATAAGGAGGGAGGAAGAGGAGGAAGAGGGTGAAGATAAGGAGGGAGGAAGAGGGAGAAAGACCAGGAAGGAGAAAGAGAAGGAGGGAGAAAGATAAAGAGAAGCTGGGAGAAAGCAATTCAACTTTTATGCTACCTGATAATTCATTGCACCCACCTTGTGTCCCAGGTCTAAATCAGTCCCTGAAAAATGTTTTTTTTTTTTTTTTTTTTAAAGGAGATGGAAGTGTTTTTGAGGTCCAGAGTTGAGTTTGAGGTTGATGAGTAAATCCCACTGAATGTAACAATGTTTACATTCTGTTCTAAAGCTCAAAGGGCCAATGATTTAATTTTTATGGTTGTCTGTGACTAATGAATGAATAAATACATGACTGATTATTAAAGAATGGAACAATAATTCCTCAGACTCCGGAACAAGCTGGTAACAAAGGAAACTGTGTCTGGGTCCCAAACGGCGCATTCCCTATATAATGCACTAGTTTTACCAGTGTCCATAGGGAATAGGGTTTAGGGTGTCATTTGGGAAACAGTCTGGGAAGCAACAAGGATGTTAATGAAAGTTCATTAATAATTAGCTGGACAAAGAGAGACTGTTGAAGGCCTTGGTTATCACGTAATTGACATTTCTTTTTTAGTGTTCAACACATTTAGCAATCAACACACACACACACACACACACACACACACACACACACACACACACACACACACACACACACACACACAAACACACACACACACACTCACACACACACACACACACACACACACACACACACACACACACACACACATACACACACACACACACACATACACACACACACACACACACACACACACACACACACACACACACACACACACACACACACACACACACACACACACACACACACACACACACACACATACACACACACACACATACATACACACACATACACACACACACGCACGCACACACACGCACGCACGCACACACACACACAGGTATAAAAGACAAACATAGGGACAGAAAACCTGGAGCTTATCCGTGGTGGGTGGTAGAGACAGATGGGGTAAGGGGGTAAAAATAAATCATATGAATTTATTTTAAAAGTTATCTTTCTTTGTCTGATGTCCCTGCTGCCCCTGCTGTCCCTGCTGCCCCTGCTGTCCATTTTGTCCCTGCTGACCCTGCTGCCCCTGCTGCTGTCCCTACTGTCCCTGCTGCTGTCCCTTTTGTCCCTGCTGCCCCTGCTGCCCCTACTGCTGTCCCTGCTGCCCCTGCTGCTGTCCCTACTGTCCCTGCTGCTGTCCCTTTTGTCCCTGCTGCCCCTGCTGCTCCTGCTGCCCCTGCTGCTCCTGCTGTCCCTGCTTCCCCTGCTGCCCCTGCTGCTCCTTCTGCCCCTGCTGTCCCTGCTGCCCCTGCTGTCCCTGCTGCCCCTGCTGTCCCTGCTGTCCCTGCTGCTGTCCCTTTTGTCCCTGCTGCCGCAACTGCCCCTTTTGTCCCTGCTGTCCCTGCTGACCAGCACCTGGCCGTGCTGCTGCTCCAGTTTCAACTGTTCTGCCTTATTATTATTCGACCATGCTGGTCATTTATGAACATTTGAACATCTTGGCCATGTTCTGTTAAAATCTCCACCCGCCACAGCCAGAAGAGGACTGGCCACCCCACATATGCTCTCTCTAATTCTCTCTTTCTTTCTCTCTCTCGGAGGACCTGAGCCCTAGGATCATGCCCCAGGACTACCTGACATGATGACTCCTTGCTGTCCCCAGTCCATCTGACCGTGCTGCTGCTCCAGTTTCAACTGTTCTGCCTTATTATTATACGACCATGCTGGTCATTTATGAACATTTGAACATCTTGGCCATGTTCTGTTATAATCTCCACCCGGCACAGCCAGAAGAGGACTGGCCACCCCACATAGCCTGGTTCCTCTCTAGGTTTCTTCCTAGGTTTTGGCCTTTCTAGGGAGTTTTTCCTAGCCACCGTGCTTCTACACCTGCATTGCTAGCTGTTTGGGGTTTTAGGCTGGGTTTATGTACAGCACTTTGAGATATCAGCTGATGTACGAAGGGCTATATAAATACATTTGATTTGATTTGATTTGCTGTCCCTGCTGCCCCTGCTGTCCCTGCTGCCCCTGCTGCTGCCCCTGCTGTCCCTGCTGCCCCTGCTGCTGTCCCTGCTGCCCCTGCTGTCCCTGCTGCCCCTGCTGCTGCCCCTGCTGTTCCTGCTGCCCCTGCTGTCCCTGCTGCCCCTGCTGCTGCCCCTGCTGTCCCTGCTGCCCCTGCTGCTGCCCCTGCTGTCCCTGCTGCCCCTGCTGTCCCTGCTGCTCCTGCTGCTGCCCCCTGTCCCTGTCCCTGCCCCTGCTGTCCCTGCTGCTCCTGCTGCTGCCCCTGCTGTCCCTGCTGCTCCTGCTGCCCCTGCTGTCCCTGCTGCTCCTGCTGCCCCTGCTGCTGCCCCTGCTGTCCCTGCTGCCCCTGCTGCTGCTCCTGCTGTCCCTGCTGCCCCTGCTGCTGCCCCTGCTGTCCCTGCTGCCCCTGCTGTCCCTGCTAGCCCTGCTGTCCCTGCTGTCCCTGCTGTCCTTGCTGTCCCTGCTGTCCCTGCTGCCCCTGCTGTCCCTGCTGTCCCTGCTAGCCCTGCTTTCCCTGCTGCTGCCCACATTGCTGTCCCCTGCTGTGCCCCTACTCCTGCTGCTGCTACACTTGCTTTGTTTGTTGCCTTGGTGCTGCTGCAAAGCCTGCATACTGTACAAGCAGAGAAACAGGAATGCTGGTGTTACCAAAGACAGCAAACAACTACACACCACAATACATGAAACTGAAAAGTATTGACAGATTTGGAAATCTCATCTCCTCCCCTCCCTCCCCCTCCCCTCCCCTCCCTCCCCTGCCCTCCCCTCCTCCCTCCCTCCCCTCCCTCTATTCTCTCCACTCTCCACCCCTCCTCTCCTCTCCACCCCTCCCCTCTCTCTCCCCTCTCTAGTCCTCTGATCCCCTCTCTTCTCTTCTCCTCTCTTCCCCACTCTTATCTTCTCCTCTCCTTTCTTCTCTGCTCCTCCCCTCCCCTTCCTGCTCCTCCCCTCCATATCTTTTCCTCCCCTCTCTTCTCTTCTCCTCTCCTATCTACTCCTCCCCTCTCTTCTCCTCTCATCTCCCTCTCTTCTCCTCTCCTTCTCTCTCTTCTCCTCTCCGCACATCTCCTATCTTCTCCTCCCCTCCCTATCCTCTGTCTGTAATATTTATCATTCAACCTCCCTTCATGCCTCTGCCTCAAGTGATGGTCCCAGGAGAGTGATGTGTAGAGATCACTCTTCATAAACGCTCTCTTATTTCCCCAAAGGAGCTCTGAGTCTGGATCAGAAAACACGTATTCGCTGAATAGCCTCAGAAAGAGAGCGAGAGAAGAGAGAGAGAGAGAGAGAGAGAGAGAGAGAGGGAGAGAGAGAGAGAGAGAGAGAGAGAGAGAGAGAGAGAGAGACAGAGAGACAGAGAGAGAGAGACAGAGAGAGAGAGAGAGACCCTAACACTGTGCAGCGTATACAGTACTCTATATGTCCTATATACACCACCCTACCACTGTCCTCTATACCCCATATACACCACCCTACCACTGTCCTCTATACCCTATATACACAAACCCTACCACTGTCCTCTATACCCCATATACACCACCCTACCACTGTCCTCTATACCCCATATACACCACCCTACCACTGTCCTCTATACCCCATATACACCACCCTACCACTGTCCTCTACATCCCATATACACCACCCTACCACTGTCCTCTACACCCCATATACACCACCCTACCACTGTCCTCTATACCCCATATACACCACCCTACCACTGTCCTCTATACCCCATATACACCCTACCACTGTCCTCTATACCCCACATACACCACCCTACCACTGTCCTCTATACCCCATATACACCACCCTACCACTGTCCTCTATACCCCATATACACCACCCTACCACTGTCCTCTATACCCCATATCCATCCTACCACTGTCCTCTATACCCCATATACACCCTACCACTGTCCTCTATACCCCACATACACCACCCTACCACTGTCCTCTATACCCCATATACACCACCCTACCACTGTGCTCTATACCCCATATACACCACCCTACCACTGTCCTCTATACCCCATATCCACCCTACCACTGTCCTCTTTACTCCATATACACCCTACCACTGTCCTCTATACCCCATACACACCACCCTACCACTGTCCTATATACCCCATATACACCCTACCACTGTCCTCTATACCCCATATACACCACCCTACCACTGTCCTCTATACCCCATATACACCACCCTACCACTGTCCTCTATACCCCATATACACCACCCTACCACTGTCCTCTATACCCCATATACACAAACCCTACCACTGTCCTCTATACCCCATATACACCACCCTACCACTGTCCTCTATACCCCATATACACCACCCTACCACTGTCCTCTATACCCTATATACAC
The DNA here is from genome assembly GCF_018296145.1 of Oncorhynchus tshawytscha. Taxonomy (NCBI): domain Eukaryota; kingdom Metazoa; phylum Chordata; class Actinopteri; order Salmoniformes; family Salmonidae; genus Oncorhynchus; species Oncorhynchus tshawytscha. The sequence goes on along the minus strand of NC_056453.1, from coordinate 47,784,806 downwards.
AAACCCTACCACTGTCCTCTATACCCCATATACACCACCCTACCACTGTCCTCTATACCCCATATACACCACCCTACCACTGTCCTCTATACCCCATATACACCACCCTACCACTGTCCTCTACATCCCATATACACCACCCTACCACTGTCCTCTATACCCCATATACACCACCCTACCACTGTCCTCTATACCCCATATACACCACCCTACCACTGTCCTCTATACCCCATATACACCCTACCACTGTCCTCTATACCCCACATACACCACCCTACCACTGTCCTCTATACCCCATATACACCACCCTACCACTGTCCTCTATACCCCATATACACCACCCTACCACTGTCCTCTATACCCCATATCCACCCTACCACTGTCCTCTATACCCCATATACACCCTACCACTGTCCTCTATACCCCACATACACCACCCTACCACTGTCCTCTATACCCCATATACACCACCCTACCACTGTGCTCTATACCCCATATACACCACCCTACCACTGTCCTCTATACCCCATATCCACCCTACCACTGTCCTCTTTACTCCATATACACCCTACCACTGTCCTCTATACCCCATACACACCACCCTACCACTGTCCTATATACCCCATATACACCCTACCACTGTCCTCTATACCCCATATACACCACCCTACCACTGTCCTCTATACCCCATATACACCACCCTACCACTGTCCTCTATACCCCATATACACCACCCTACCACTGTCCTCTATACCCCATATACACCCTACCACTGTCCTCTTTACCCCATATACACCCTACCACTGTCCTCTATACCCCATATACACCACCCTACCACTGTCCTATATACCCCATGTACACCCTACCACTGTCCTCTATACCCCATATACACCACCCTACCACTGTCCTCTATACCCCATATACACCACCCTACCACTGTCCTCTATACCCCATATACACCACCCTACCACTGTCCTCTATACCCCATATACACCCTACCACTGTCCTCTATACCCCATATACACCACCCTACCACTGTCCTCTATACCCCATATACACCACCCTGACACTGTCCTCTATACCCATATATACACCACCCTACCACTGTCCTCTATACCACATATACACCCTACCACTGTCCTCTATACCCCATATACACCACCCTACCACTGTCCTCTATACCCCATATACACCACCCTGACACTGTCCTCTATACCCCATATACACCACCCTACCACTATCCTCTATACCCCATATACACCACCCTACCACTGTCCTCTATACCCCATATACACCCTACCACTGTCCTCTATACCCCATATACACCACCCTACCACTGTCCTCTATACCCCATATACACCCTACCACTGTCCTCTATACCCCAATTACACCCTACCACTGTCCTCTATACCCCATATACACCCTACCACTGTCCTATATACCCCATATACACCACCCTACCACTGTCCTCTATACCCCATATACACCCTACCACTGTCCTCTATACCCCATATACACCACCCTACCACTGTCCTCTATACCCCATATACACCCTACCACTGTCCTCTATACCCCATATACACCACCCTACCACTGTCCTCTATACCCCATATACACCACCCTACCACTGTCCTCTATACCCCGTATACACCCTACCACTGTCCTCTATACCCCATATACACACTACCACTGTCCTCTATACCCCATATACACCCTACCACTGTCCTCTATACCCCATATCCACCCTACCACTGTCCTCTATACCCCATATACACCCTACCACTGTCCTCTATACCCCATATACACCACCCTACCACTGTCCTATATACCCCATGTACACCCTACCACTGTCCTCTATACCCCATATACACCACCCTACCACTGTCCTCTATACCCCATATACACCACCCTACCACTGTCCTCTATACCCCATATACACCACCCTACCACTGTCCTCTATACCCCATATACACCCTACCACTGTCCTCTATACCCCATATACACCACCCTACCACTGTCCTCTATACCCCATATACACCACCCTGACACTGTCCTCTATACCCCATATACACCACCCTACCACTGTCCTCTATACCCCATATACACCCTACCACTGTCCTCTATACCCCATATACACCACCCTACCACTGTCCTCTATACCCCATATACACCACCCTGACACTGTCCTCTATACCCCATATACACCACCCTACCACTGTCCTCTATACCCCATATACACCACCCTACCACTGTCCTCTATACCCCATATACACCCTACCACTGTCCTCTATACCCCATATACACCACCCTACCACTGTCCTCTATACCCCATATACACCCTACCACTGTCCTCTATACCCCAATTACACCCTACCACTGTCCTCTATACCCGATATACACCACCCTACCACTGTCCTCTATACGCCATATACACCCTACCACTGTCCTCTATACCCCATATACACCACCCTACCACTGTCCTCTATATCCCATATACACCCTACCACTGTCCTCTATACCCCATATACACCCTACCACTGTTCTCTATACCCCATATCCACCCTACCACTGTCCTCTATACCCCATATACACCCTACCACTGTCCTCTATACCCCATATACACCCTACCACTGTCCTCTATACCCCATATACACCACCCTACCACTGTCCTCTATACCCCATATACACCACCCTACCACTGTCCTCTATACCCCAGATACACCACCCTACCACTGTCCTCTATACCCCATATACACCCTACCACTGTCCTCTATACCACATATACACCCTACCACTGTCCTCTATACCCCATACACACCCTACCACTGTCCTCTATACCCCATACACACCCTACCACTGTCCTCTATACCCCATATACACCACCCTACCAATGTCCTCTATACCCCATATACACCCTACCACTGTCCTATATACCCCATATACACCACCCTACCACTGTCCTCTATACCCCATATACACCCTACCACTGTCCTCTATACCCCATATACACCACCCTACCACTGTCCTCTATACCCCATATACACCCTACCACTGTCCTCTATACCCCATATACACCACCCTACCACTGTCCTCTATACCCCATATACACCACCCTACCACTGTCCTCTATACCCCATATACACCCTACCACTGTCCTCTATACCCCATATACACCCTACCACTGTCCTCTATACCCCATATACACTACCACTGTCCTCTACCACTGTCCTCTATACCCCATATACACCCTACCACTGTCCTCTATACCCCATATACACCACCCTACCACTGTCCTCTATACCCCATATACACCCTACCACTGTCATCTATACCCCATATACACCCTACCACTGTCCTCTATACCCCATATACACCCTACCACTGTCCTCTATACCACATATACACCCTACCACTGTCCTCTATACCCCATATACAACACCCTACCACTGTCCTCTATACCCCATATACACCACCCTACCACTGTGCTCTATACCCAAAATACACCACCCTACAACTGTCCTCTATACCCATATACACACCCTACCACTGTCCTCTATACCCCATATACACCACCCTACCACTGTCCTCTATACCCCATATACACCACCCTACCACTGTCCTCTATACCCCATACACACCACCCTACCACTGTCCTCTATACCCCATATACACCACCCTACCACTGTCCTCTATACCCCATATACACCCCTACCACTGTCCTCTATACCCCATATACACCCTACCACTGTCCTCTATACCCCATATACACCCTACCACTGTCCTCTATACCACATATACACCCTACCACTGTCCTCTATACCCCATATACAACACCCTACCACTGTCCTCTATACCCCATATACACCACCCTACCACTGTGCTCTATACCCAAAATACACCACCCTACAACTGTCCTCTATACCCCATATACACCACCCTACCACTGTCCTCTATACCCCATATACACCCTACCACTGTCTTCTATACCCCATATACATACCACTGTCTCTATACCCCCTACCCTACCACTGTCCTCTATACCCCACATACACCACCCTACCACTGTCCTCTATACCCCATATACACCACCCTACCACTGTCCTCTATACCCCATACACACCCTACCACTGTCCTCTATACCCCATATACACCACCCTACCACTGTCCTCTATACCCCATATACACCCTACCACTGTCCTCTATACCCCATATACACCCTACCACTGTCCTCTATACCCATATATACACCCTACCACTGTCCTCTATACCCCATATACACCACCCTACCACTGTCCTCTATACCCCATATACACCCTACCACTGTCCTCTATACCCCATATACACCCTACCACTGTCCTCTATACCCCATATACACCACCCTACCACTGTCCTCTATACCCCATATACACCCTACCACTGTCATCTATACCCCATATACACCCTACCACTGTCCTCTATACCGCATATACACACCCTACCACTGTCCTCTATACCATATATACACCCTACCACTGTCCTCTATACCCCATATACAACACCCTACCACTGTCCTCTATACCCCATATACACCACCCTACCACTGTGCTCTATACCCCAAATACACCACCCTACCACTGTCCTCTATACCCACATATACACCCTACCACTGTCCTCTATACCCCATATACACCACCCTACCACTGTCCTCTATACCCCATATACACCCTACCACTGTCCTCTATACCCCATATACACCCTACCACTGTCCTCTATACCCCATATACACCACCCTACCACTGTCATCTATACCCCATATACACCCTACCACTGTGCTCTATACCGCATATACACCCTACCACTGTCCTCTATACCACATATACACCCTACCACTGTCCTCTATACCCCATATACAACACCCTACCACTGTCCTCTATACCCCATATACACCACCCTACCACTGTGCTCTATACCCCAAATACACCACCCTACCACTGTCCTCTATACCACATATACACCCTACCACTGTCCTCTATACCCCATATACACCACCCTACCACTGTCCTCTATACCCCATATACACCACCCTTCCACTGTCCTCTATACCCCATACACACCACCCTACCACTGTCCTCTATACCCCATATACACCACCCTACCACTGTCCTCTATACCCCATATACACCCCCTACCACTGTCCTCTATACCCCATATACACCCTACCACTGTCCTCTATACCCCATATACACCACCTACCACTGTCCTCTATACCCTATATACACCCTACCACTGTCCTCTATACCCCATATACACCACCCTACCACTGTCCTCTATACCCCATATACACCACCCTACCACTGTCCTCTATACCCCATATACACCACCCTACCACTGTCCTCTATACCCCATATACACCACCCTACCACTGTCCTCTATACCCCATATACACACCCTACCACTGTCCTCTATACCCCATATACACCACCCTACCACTGTCCTCTATACCCCATATACACCCTACCACTGTCTTCTATACCCCACATACACCACCCTACCACTGTCCTCTATACCCCATATACACACCCTACCACTGTCCTCTATACCCCATATACACCACCCTACCACTGTCCTCTATACCCCACATACACCACCCTACCACTGTCCTCTATACCCCATATACACCACCCTACCACTGTCCTCTATACCCCATATACACACCCTACCACTGTCCTCTATACCCCATATACACCCTACCACTGTCCTCTATACCCCATATACACCCTACCACTGTCCTCTATACCCCATATACACCCTACCACTGTCCTCTATACCCCATATACACAGACCCTACCACTGTCCTCTATATCCCATATACACCCTACCACTGTCCTCTATACCCCATATACACCACCCTACCACTGTCCTCTATACCCCATATACAGATGTTGACAGATGCAGAGCCTCGGTCTGACACAGCACGTGGACAGATGCAGAGCCTTGGTCTGACGCAGCATGTGGACAGATGCAGAGCCTTGGTCTGACGCAGCACGTGGACAGATGCAGAGCCTGGTCTGAGGCAGCACGAGGACAGACGCAGAGCCTCGGTCTGACACAGCACGAGGACAGATGCAGAGCCTCGGTCTGACACAGCACGTGGACAGATGCAGAGCCTTGGTCTGACGCAGCATGTGGACAGATGCAGAGCCTCGGTCTGAGGCAGCACGAGGACAGATGCAGAGCCTCGGTCTGACACAGCACGAGGACAGATGCCTAGCCTTGGTCTGACGCCCTTAAAAGGTCATATTCCACAAGTGCAGTCTCAGTGCTGTGATGGGGTCTGATGTTGCCCCTAGTGGACAGTATTGAAGACATCTCCCTACTAGTGGACAGTATTGAAGACATCTCCCTACTAGTGGACAGTGTTGAAGACATCTCCCTACTAGTGGACAGTGTTGAAGACATCTCCCTACTAGTGGACAGTGTTGAAGACATCTCCCTACTAGTGGACAGTGTTGAAGACATCTCCCTACTAGTGGACAGTACTGAAGACATCTCCCTACTAGTGGACAGTGTTGAAGACATCTCCCTACTAGTGGACAGTGTTGAAGACATCTCCCTACTAGTGGACAGTGTTGAAGACATCTCCCTACTAGTGGACAGTGTTGAAGACATCTCCCTACTAGTGGACAGTGTTGAAGACATCTCCCTACTAGTGGACAGTGTTGAAGACATCTCCCTACTAGTGGACAGTGTTGAAGACATCTCCCTACTAGTGGACAGTGTTGAAGACATCTCCCTACTAGTGGACAGTGTTGAAGACATCTCCCTACTAGTGGACAGTACTGAAGGCATATCCCGACGTCCTGGGGACTTACACAAATCGTTGAATATTGAAGTCTATCTGGTGTGATCTCGCTGGCTGAGTTGTGTATCTGTAAAACAGTGTGACTCTGGCTTCTGGAACTCCTTGCTGCCGTGTCCCTGGAGAACCAGAGAGAGAGAGAGAGTGTGTCACATTCAACTCCTGTGCAGTCAGCGTGTCCCTGAGAGATCAATAGGCCAGGGTAATTAAAGAGCTGGGTACAGAGAGAGAGAGAGGGGGGTGGAGAGAGGGAGGGAGGGAGAGAGGAGGGGGGTGTACTTTGCCGGTAAATCTATTGCAGCGACCGGGATTCCTGCAGCCAGAGAGACGACATCACTGACACTGAAAGGAAGTAGACTGACCACACACACACACACACACACACACACACACACACACACACACACACAGTCTTGTAATCACTTGGTTTGTTGATCATTTCTAAGCTCCTACAGTGTAACGTAGCATAATGATGTTGATAACTGTGATCAACAGTTATTTTGTGCTTCATCACAGTGTGTCGGGGACAGGGGAGGACAGCTCATCATAATGGTCGGAACGGAGCAAACGGAATGGCACACAGACTACACACAGACATTAAACTAGACTACACACAGACATTAAACCAGGCTACACACAGACATTAAACCAGGCTACACACAGACATTAAACCAGGCTACACACAGACATTAAACCAGACTACACACAGACATTAAACCAGGCTACACACAGACATTAAACCAGACTACACACAGACATTAAACTAGGCTACACACAGACATTAAACCAGACTACACACAGACAATAAACTAGGCTGCACACAGACATTAAACCAGGCTACACACAGACATTAAACCAGACTACACACAGACATTAAACCAGACCCCACACAGACATTAAACCAGGCTACACACAGACATTAAACTAGGCTACACACAAACATTAAACCAGACTAGACTACACACAGACATTAAACCAGACTAGACTACACATAGATGCACTCGCTCATGCTTTGCCCAATTCATATATATTTTTTCAATTCAGATCTTTTGCCCATAATAAGGCTACCTGTGCAAACGCAGAGTCTCTCTCCTCTGTCTTTGACGCTGATAGATCAAAACCGGTCATATAGTCTCCTCTGTCTTTGACGCTGATAGATCAAAACCGGTCCTACAGTCTCCTCTGTCTTTGAGGCTGACAGATCAAAACCGGTCCTACAGTCTCCTCTGTCTTTGAGGCTGACAGATCAAAACCGGTCCTACAGTCTCCTCTGTCTTTGAGGCTGATAGATCAAAACCGGTCCTACAGTCTCCTCTGTCTTTGAGGCTGATAGATCAAAACCGGTCATACAGTCTCCTCTGTCTTTGAGGCTGATAGATCAAAACCAGTCATACAGTCTCCTCTGTCTTTGAGGCTGACAGATCAAAACCGGTCCTACAGTCAAATCAAATCAAATGTTATTTGTCACATACAGTGAAATTCTTACAATATACAGGGTATTACGGTACAGAGTCAATGTGGAGGTTATATACAGGGTATTACGGTACAGAGTCAATGTGGAAGTTATATACAGGGTATTACGGTACAGAGTCAATGTGGAGGTTATATACAGGGGGTACTGGTACAGAGTCAATGTGGAGGTTATATACTGGGTATTACGGTACAGAGTCAATGTGGAGGTTATATACAGGGGGTACTGGTACAGAGTCAATGTGGAGGTTATATACAGGGGGTTACGGTACAGAGTCAATTCGGAGGCTATATACAGGGGGTACCGGTACAGAGTCAATGTGGAGGCTATATACAGGGGGTACCAATACAGAGTCAATGTGGAGGCTATATACAGGGGGTACCGGTACAGAGTCAATGTGGATGCTATATACAGGGGGTACCGGTACAGAGTCAATGTGGAGGCTATATACAGGGGGTACCAGTACAGAGTCAATGTGGAGGCTATATACAGGGGGTACCGGTACAGAGTCAATGTGGAGGCTATATACAGGGTATTACGGTACAGAGTCAATGTGGAGACTATATACAGGGGGTACCGGTACAGAGTCAATGTGGAGGCTATATACAGGGTATTACGGTACAGAGTCAATGTGGAGGTTATATACAGGGGGTACTGGTACAGAGTCAATGTAAAGGTTATATACAGGGGGTACCGATACAGAGTCAATGTGGAGGATATATACAGGGGGTACCGGTACAGAGTCAATTTGGAGGCTATATACAGGGGGTACCGGTACAGAGTCAATTCGGAGGCTATATACAGGGGGTACCGGTACAGAGTCAATGTGGAGGGTATATACAGGGGGTACCGATACAGAGTCAATGTGGAGGCTATATACAGGGGTTACGGTACAGAGTCAATGTGGAGGCTATATACAGGGGGTACCGGTACAGAGTCAATGTGGAGGCTATATACAGGGTATTACGGTACAGAGTCAATGTGGAGGCTATATACAGGGGGTACCGGTACAGAGTCAATGTGGAGGCTATATACAGGGGGTACCAGTACAGAGTCAATGTGGAGGCTATATACAGGGGGTACTGGTACAGAGTCAGTGTGTGGGGGTACAGGTTAGTTGAGGTAATCTGTACATGTAGGTGGGGGTGAAGTGACTTTAGATGATAAACAGCGAGTAGCAGCAGTGTACAAAACAAATGGGGGAGGTTCAATGTAATTAGTCTGGTGGCCATTTGATTAATTATTCAGCAGTCTTATGTCTTGGGGGTAGAAGTTATTAAGGAGGCTTCTGGTTCTAGACTTGGTGCTCCCCAGTTTCAGGAGCGTGGTAGGAGACACATTACAGTCATTGCTACCACAGTCATTGACCTGTAACATTACAGTGTGTCTGCTACCACAGTCATTGACCTGTAACAGTGTCTGCTACCACAGTCATTTACCTGTAACATTACAGTGTGTCTGCTACCACAGTCATTGACCTGTAACATTACAGTGTGTCTGCTACCACAGTCATTGACCTGCAACATTACAGTGTGTCTGCTACCACAGTCATTGACCTGTAACATTACAGTGTGTCTGCTACCACAGTCATTGACCTGTAACATTACAGTGTGTCTGCTACCACAGTCATTGACCTGCAACATTACAGTGTGTCTGCTACCACAGTCATTGACCTGTAACATTAGAGTGTGTCTGCTACCACAGTCATTTACCTGTAACATTACAGTGTGTCTGCTACCACAGTCATTGACCTGTAACATTACAGTGTGTCTGCTACCACAGTCATTGACCTGCAACATTACAGTGTGTCTGCTACCACAGTCATTGACCTGTAACAGTGTCTGCTACCACAGTCATTTACCTGTAACATTACAGTGTGTCTGCTACCACAGTCATTGACCTGTAACATTACAGTGTGTCTGCTACCACAGTCATTGACCTGCAACATTACAGTGTGTCTGCTACCACAGTCATTGACCTGTAACATTACAGTGTGCCTGCTACCACAGTCATTGACCTGTAACATTACAGTGTTTCTGCTACCACAGTCATTGACCTGTAACAGTGTCTGCTACCACAGTCATTGACCTGTAACATTACAGTGTGTCTGCTACCACAGTCATTGACCTGTAACATTACAGTGTGTCTGCTACCACAGTCATTGACCTGTAACATTACAGTGTGTCTGCTACCACAGTCATTGACCTGTAACATTACAACGTGTCTGCTACCACAGTCATTGACCTGTAACATTACAGTGTCTCTGCTACCACAGTCATTGACCTGTAACATTACAGTGTTTCTGCTACCACAGTCATTGACCTGTAACATTACTAACAGTGTCTGTAACTGCTACCACAGTCATTGACCTGTAACATTACAGTGTGTCTGCTACCACAGTCATTGACCTGTAACATTACAGTGTGTCTGCTACCACAGTCATTGACCTGCAACATTACAGTGTGTCTGCTACCACAGTCATTGACCTGTAACATTACAGTGTGTCTGCTACCACAGTCATTGACCTGTAACATTACAACGTGTTTGCTGAAACAGTCATTTAACGGGATCGGTGTTTCCCTGCGGGACAGTCGAGCTAACGTAGGCTAACGTAGGCTAACGTAGGCTAATGTGATTAGAATGAGGTTGTAATGACCAAAAAACAAAAAAAATCCCAGGACATAGACATACCTGATATACTGTCAGTTAAACGGCTGTGATATCAGACACATTATAATGTTTTAGTTAAATGACTGTGGTAACAAGGCTCTGGGTCTCCACAGTCCCAGTCCCCTAATCTCAGTGTTATGTTAATAAGTTGTTGCTGTTGTTTGTTGCTTGCCAAACAGAAAGGGTGCATACTGCCACCAGGAGGGTGTTGTTTGATCAGGTATGAAAGCCAATATTGTTGATTTACTGCCACCTGCAATTACGGAATGTTTGCTCATGAGTTCATTGGCTGATCCGTCCTGATGACCTGGATGGAATTATGTGAGACTTCCTTAAACCCATAAGAAGTCCCACCCAGTTTACTACTTCAAAATGGTGGAAACAGGGGTGGCAGGTAGCCTAGTGGTTAGAGCGTTGAACTAGTAACGCGTAAGGTTGCAAGATCGAATCCCCGAGCTGGCTAGGTAAAAAAATATGTTGTTCTGCCCCTGAACAAGGCAGTTAACCCACTGTTCCTAGGCCGTCATTGAAAATAAGAATTTGTTCTTAACTGACTTGCAGAGTTAAATAAAGGTAAAATCAAAAGAACGTCTTTGCTGAAACAGTTTTTTTCTCTCTGTACAGTCTGTACATTAACATATATCCATTTTTTTTTCTACAAATGTAGATTGGGTACAAACAACTAAGCAGACACATTGAGGTTTCATGTAATGTAGTATCAGACAGAAAGGGAGTATACTGCCACCTAGAGGGTATTGTTTTAACAGGTATAAAGACAATGTAGAAACTCAATTTAATCAGTTCTCTCTCCCGTCTTTCCAGTCCTTACCCACAATTTGACCTGGAATTTGGCAACGTAAGATTAGGTGCAGCAGAATGAAAGAAGGTAAATATTTTAACTATGCAATTAGGGTTTCTACAGGGTCTCTACAGTCCCAGTAACCTAGTCTCAGGGTCTCTGCAGTCCCAGTAACCTAGTCTCAGGGTCTCTACAGTCCCAGTAACCTAGTCTCAGGGTCTCTGCAGTCCCAGTAACCTAGTCTCAGGGTCTCTACAGTCCCAGTAACCTAGTCTCAGGGTCTCTACAGTCCCAGTAACCTAGTCTCATGGTCTCTACAGTTCCAGTAAGCTAGTCTCAGGGTCTCTGCAGTCCCAGTAAGCTAGTCTCAGGGTCTCTACAGTCCCAGTAACCTAGTCTCAGGGTCTCTACAGTCCCAGTAACCTAGTCTCAGGGTCTCTACAGTCCCAGTAACCTAGTCTCAGGGTCTCTACAGTCCCAGTAACCTAGTCTCATGGTCTCTACAGTCCCAGTAAGCTAGTCTCAGGGTCTCTGCAGTCCCAGTAACCTAGTCTCAGGGTCTCTACAGTCCCAGTAAGCTAGTCTCAGGGTCTCTACAGTCCCAGTAACCTAGTCTCAGGGTCTCTGCAGTCCCAGTAAGCTAGTCTCAGGGTCTCTGCAGTCCCAGTAACCTAGTCTCAGGGTCTCTACAGTCCCAGTAACCTAGTCTCAGGGTCTCTACAGTCCCAGTAACCTAGTCTCAGGGTCTCTACAGTCCCAGTAACCTAGTCTCAGGGTCTCTACAGTCCCAGTAACCTAGTCTCAGGGTCTCTACAGTCCCAGTAACCTAGTCTCAGGGTCTCTACAGTCCCAGTAACCTAGTCTCAGGGTCTCTACAGTCCCAGTAACCTAGTCTCATGGTCTCTACAGTCCCCCAGTCTCAGGGTCTCTGCAGTCCCAGTAAGCTAGTCTCAGGGTCTCTACAGTCCCAGTAACCTAGTCTCATGGTCTCTACAGTCCCAGTAACCTAGTCTCAGGGTCTCTGCAGTCCCAGTAAGCTAGTCTCAGGGTCTCTACAGTCCCAGTAACCTAGTCTCATGGTCTCTACAGTCCCAGTAACCTAGTCTCAGGGTCTCTGCAGTCCCAGTAAGCTAGTCTCAGGGTCTCTACAGTCCCAGTAACCTAGTCTCATGGTCTCTACAGTCCCAGTAACCTAGTCTCAGGGTCTCTGCAGTCCCAGTAAGCTAGTCTCAGGGTCTCTGCAGTCCCAGTAACCTAGTCTCAGGGTCTCTACAGTCCCAGTAACCTAGTCTCAGGGTCTCTACAGTCCCAGTAACCTAGTCTCATGGTCTCTACAGTCCCAGTAACCTAGTCTCAGGGTCTCTACAGTCCCAGTAACCTAGTCTCAGGGTCTCTGCAGTCCCAGTAACCAGTCTCAGGGTCTCTACAGTCCCAGTAACCTAGTCTCATGGTCTCTACAGTCCCAGTAACCTAGTCTCAGGGTCTCTACAGTCCCAGTAACCTAGTCTCAGGGTCTCTACAGTCCCAGTAACCTAGTCTCAGGGTCTCTACAGTCCCAGTAACCTAGTCTCATGGTCTCTACAGTCCCAGTAACCTAGTCTCAGGGTCTCTACAGTCCCAGTAACCTAGTCTCAGGGTCTCTACAGTCCCAGTAACCTAGTCTCATGGTCTCTACAGTCCCAGTAACCTAGTCTCATGGTCTCTACAGTCCCAGTAACCTAGTCTCAGGGTCTCTACAGTCCCAGTAACCTAGTCTCAGGGTCTCTACAGTCCCAGTAACCTAGTCTCAGGGTCTCTACAGTCCCAGTAACCTAGTCTCAGGGTCTCTACAGTCCCAGTAACCTAGTCTCAGGGTCTCTACAGTCCCAGTAACCTAGTCTCATGGTCTCTACAGTCCCAGTAAGCTAGTCTCAGGGTCTCTGCAGTCCCAGTAAGCTAGTCTCAGGGTCTCTACAGTCCCAGTAACCTAGTCTCAGGGTCTCTACAGTCCCAGTAACCTAGTCTCAGGGTCTCTGCAGTCCCAGTAAGCTAGTCTCATGGTCTCTACAGTCCCAGTAAACTAGTTATTTGGAATTCAGTAGTGGGTGTTGCAACAGAGGACAGATGATTTTAACACGCTGCACTCGGCGGTCCCATTCTGTGATGCGTAATGAAGGTTGCCAGGTGTGCCTAAGGAGGGTTACCAGGTGTGCCTAAGGAGGGTTACCAGGTGTGCCTAAGGAGGGTTACCAGGTGTGCCTAAGGAGGGTTACCAGGTGTGCCTAAGGAGGGTTACCAGGTGTGCCTAAGGAGGGTTACCAGGTGTGCCTAGGGAGGGTTACCAGGTGTGCCTAAGGAGGGTTGCCAGGTGTGCCTAAGGAGGGTTGCCAGGTGTGCCTAAGGAGGGTTGCCAGGTGTGCCTAAGGAGGGTTGCCTGGTGTGCCTAAGGAGGGTTGCCAGGTGTGAGTAATGAGGGTTGCCAGGTGTGAGTAATGAGGGTTGCCTGGTGTGAGTAATGAGGGTTGCCAGGTGTGAGTAATGAGGGTTGCCAGGTGTGAGTAATGAGCGTTGCCAGGTGTGCCTAAGGAGGGTTGCCAGGTGTGCAAAATGAGGGTTGCAGGCGTAAGTAATGAGGGTTGCCAGGTATGAGTAATGATGGTTGCCAGGTGTGAGTAATTAGGGTTGCCAGGTGTGAGTAATGAGGGTTGCCAGGTGTGAGTAATGAGGGTTGCCAGGTGTGAGTAATGAGGGTTGCCAGGTGTGCCTAAGGAGGGCTGCCAGGTGTGCAAAATGAGGGTTGCAGGCGTAAGTAATGAGGGTTGCCAGGTGTGAGTAATGAGGGTTGTCAGGTGTAAGTAATTAGGGTTGCCAGGTGTGAGTAATGAGGGTTGCCAGGTTTGCTTAAAGATGGGTTGCCAGGACCGGTGGTTAGTAGACCGGCGACGTGGAGCGCCGGAGGGGAGGAGTGGGAGAAGACGTAACAGATGCCCCTTTTCCAACAAGTTAGTTCATCAATATTCTGCACCACTAGATCTGCCCCGGTCAACTGTAAGTGGTGTTATTGTGAAGTGGAAATGTTTAGGAGCAACAACGGTTCAGACGCGAAGTGGTAGGCCACACAAGCTCACAGAATGGGACCGACGAGTGCTGAAGCGTGTAAAAATCACATGTCCTCTGTTGTAACACTCACTGCTGAATTCCAAACTGCCTCTGGAAGCAACGTCAGTACAATAACTGTTCGTCGGGAGCTTCATGAAATGGGTTTCCATGGCCGAGCAGCCGCACACAAGCCTAAGATCACCATGCGCAATGCCAAGCGTCGGCTGGAGTTGTGTAAAGATCGCCACCATTGGACTCTGGAGCAGTGGAAACACGTTCTCTGGAGTGATGAATCACGCCTCACCATCTAGTACCCTTAGTCCCCTGGTCCCTGTAAAGTTTGGTGGAGGAGGAATATGGTCTCCCTCTAGTCCCCCTAGTCCCTTAGTCCCCTAGTCCCCATAGTCCCTCTAGTCCCCTAGTCCCCTAGTCCACCTAGTCCCCTAGTCCCCCTAGTACCCCTAGTCCCCCTAGTCCCCCTAGTACCCCTAGTCCCCTTAGTCCCCCTAGTCCCCATAGTCCCCTAGTCTCCCTAGTCCCCTAGTCCCCCTAGTACCCTTAGTCCCCTAGTCCCCTAGTACCCTTAGTCCCCCTGGTCCCCCTTAGTCCCTCTAGTCCCCTAGTACCCTTAGTCCCCCTAGTCCCCCCCTAGTCCCCCTAGTACCCTTAGTCCCCCTAGTCCCCTAGTACCCCTAGTCCCCCTAGTCCCCTAGTCCCCCTAGTCCCCCTAGTCCCCCTAGTCCCCCTAGTCCCCTTAGTCCCCCTAGTCCCCCTAGTACCCTTAGTCCCCCTAGTCCCCCTAGTACCCTTAGTCCCCCTAGTCCCCCTAGTCCCCCTAGTCCCCTAGTCCCCCTAGTCCCCCTAGTCCCCCTAGTCCCCTAGTCCCCTAGTCCCCTTAGTCCCCTAGTCCCCTAGTCCCCCTAGTACCCCTAGTCCCCCTAGTCCCCTAGTCCCATAGTCCCCCTAGTCCCCCTAGTACCCCTAGTCCCCCTAGTCCCCCTAGTACCCTAGTCCCCCTAGTCCCCCTAGTCCCCTAGTCCCCCTAGTCCCCCCCTAGTCCCCCTAGTCCCCCTAGTCCCCCTAGTCCCCCTAGTCCCCCTAGTCCCCTAGTTCCCTTAGTCCCCCTAGTCCCCTAGTACCCTTAGTCCCCCTAGTCCCCCTAGTCCCCTTAGTCCCCCTAGTCCCCTAGTCCCCCTAGTCCCATAGTTCCCCTAGTCCCCCTAGTCCCCCTAGTCCCCCTAGTACCCTTAGTCCCCCTAGTCCCCCTAGTCCCCTAGTACCCCTAGTCCCCCTAGAACCCTTAGTCCCCCTAGTCCCCCTAGTACCCTTAGTCCCCCTAGTCCCCCTAGTCCCCCTAGTACCCTTAGTCCCCTAGTCCCCTAGTCCCCCTAGTCCCCCCCTTAGTCCCCCTAGTACCCTTAGTCCCCTAGTCCCCCTAGTACCCCTAGTCCCCCTAGTCCCCTAGTCCCCTAGTTACCCCTAGTCCCCCTAGTCCCCCTAGTCCCCTAGTCCCCCTAGTCCCCCTAGTACCCCTAGTCCCCTAGTCCCCCTAGTACCCTTAGTCCCCCTAGTCACTACTCTACTACCACATATCTACAACACAATATCCATGTGTACGTGTGTGTAGAGTGTGTCTTATCGTGTGTGTTTGCGTCTGTGTGTGTCTGTGTGTATCTGTTCCTGTGTGTGTCTGTTCCTGTGTGTCTGTGTGTATCTGTTCCTGTGTGTGTGTGTGTCTGTGTGTGTGTGTGTGTCTGTGTGTGTGTGTGTGTGTGTGTCTGTGTGTATCTGTTCCTGTGTGTGTGTGTCTGTGTGTATCTGTTCCTGTGTGTGTCTGTGTGTATCTGTTCCTGTGTGTGTGTGTGTCTGTGTGTGTGTGTCTGTGTGTGTGTGTGTCTGTGTGTATCTGTTCCTGTGTGTGTGTGTGTCTGTGTGTGTGTGTGTGTCTGTGTGTGTGTGTGTGTGTGTGTGTGTCTGTGTGTATCTGTTCCTGTGTGTGTGTGTCTGTGTGTGTGTGTCTGTGTGTGTGTGTTGTTTCACAGTCCCAGCTGCTCCATTTAAATCTGATTCTACATAAGGTGTATTTTAATCTGGTTTAAAATCTGATTCTCCTGCTGCATCAGTTACCTAATGTGGAATAAAGTTCCATGTAGTCATGTCTCTATGTGGTACTGTGGAATAGAGTTCCATGTAGTCATGGCTCTATGTAGTACTGTGGAATAGAGTTCCATGTAGTCATGGTTCTATGTGGTACTGTGGAATAGAGTTCCCTGTAGTCATGACTCTATGTAGTACTGTGGAATAGAGTTCCATGTAGTCATGGCTCTATGTAGTACTGTGCACCTCCCATAGTCTGTTCTGGACTTGGGAGCTGTGAAGAGACCTCTTGTGGCATGTCTTGTAGGGTATGAATGGGTGTCTGAGCTGTGTGTCAGTAGTTTAAACAGACCTCTGGTGGCATGTCTTGTGGGGTATGGATGGGTGTCTGAGCTGTGTGTTAGTAGATTAAATAGACAGCTCGGTGCATTCAGCTTGTCAACACTTCTTATAAATACAAGTACTGTTGAAGGTAATCTCTCCTCCACTTTGAGCCGTGAGAGATTTACATACATATTATTAATATTAGCTCTCTGTGTACATCCAAGGGCCAGCGGGTGGGGTGAGAGGGAGGGAGAGCGAGAGAGAGGGGGAGAGAAGAATGGCGATATCAGATCAATTTCTCCTGCAGCATCTTCTCTCTGTCAATAAAAGAGGCAGAGAAAGTGTTTACCTCTGCGTACACACACACACACACACACACACACACACACACATACACACAATGTTCCCAGAGTAACAATAGGATATATGTATTACAGTTTTCAATTGCTATCAAGCATCGGTCAATACTGAAGCCACTTTTTCAAAGTTCTTCACACAGTCTTCTACATGACCAACATGCATGACCAGGACTGTGACCATGACCAGGACCAGGACCAGGACCATGACCAGGTCCATGACCAGGACCATGACCATGACCATGACCATGACCAGGACCATGACCAGGTCCATGACCATGACCAGGACCAGGACCAGGACCGTGACCATGACCAGGTCCATGACCAGGACCAGGACCAGGACCATGACCAGGACCAGGACCATGACCAGGACCATGACCAGGTCCATGACCAGGACCAGGACCATGACCAGGACCAGGACCAGGACCATAACCAGGACCATGACCATGACCAGGACCGTGACCATGAACAGGACCATGACCAGGACCACGACCAGCACCAGAACCAGGACCAGGACCAGGACCAATCTCACCTCCAAAACCACCAGAACACAAGCTGGTTCAAAATCAGCTGGTTCGACCATAACACTGGCAAAGATTCTCACTCAGAAAACATACACCATCACTCATAACACACTGACCTAAAAACCTCTAACAGGAAGCATTACATAAATGATGAACATTTCTCTATGAAGTTTGAATAATTGAATGATATTTTCACATAAATCAGTATTTCTTTATAGAATAAGAATAACACCTTTTCACTTTGACTAAATTATATGTCACAACAATGAATCAGACATGCAACAATTTACTTCAATAGCCTTCATTTTTTCTATAATCACTCATACTGTACAGTACTGTGAGGGTTCTAGTTCTCATCAACATGTATAACACTCATACTGTATAGTACTGTGAGGGTTCTAGTTCTCATCAACATGTCTAGTATAATCCCTCCTACTGCACAGTACTGTGAGGGTTCTAGTTCTCATCAACATGTATAATCCCTCCTACTGCACAGTACTGTGAGGGTTCTAGTTCTCATCAACATGTATAATCACTCATACTGTACAGTACTGTGAGGGTTCTAGTTCTCATCAACATGTATAATCCCTCCTACTGCACAGTACTGTGAGGGTTCTAGTTCTCATCAACATGTATAATCACTCATACTGTACAGTACTGTGAGGGTTCTAGTTCTCATCAACATGTATAATCACTCATACTGTACAGTACTGTGAGGGTTCTAGTCCTCATCAACATGTATAATCACTCATACTGTACAGTACTGTGAGGGTTCTAGTCCTCATCAACATGTATAATCACTCATACTGTACAGTACTGTGAGGGTTCTAGTCCTCCCTCTCTCCTGCATTTGGCCACAAGTTCTCATCAACATCACACCTTATTTCTTCTCTGGTGATGCATCTTGGAAAGTATCTTCTGGAATGTCTAATCAAACCCTGGCGGTCTTCAGGAGAAGTGTCTCTACACCCTGGCGGTCTTCAGGAGACGTGTCTCTACACCCTGTCAGTCTTCAGGAGAAGTGTCTATACACCCTCAGTCTTCAGGAGAAGTGTCTCTACACCCCTAGTCTTCAGGGCGGTCTCTTCAGGAGAAGTGTCTCCACACCCTGGCGGTCTTCAGGAGAAGTGTCTCTACACCCCAGTCTTCAGGAGAAGTGTCTCAGTAGAAGTGTCTCACACCCTGCCAGTCTTCAGGAGAAGTGTCTCTACACCCTCTCTACACACCCTGCCAGTCTTCAGGAGAAGTGTCTCTACACCCTGCCAGTCTTCACCCTGCCAGTCTTCAGGAGAAGTGTCTCTACACCCTGGCAGTCTTCAGGAGAAGTGTCTCTACACCCTGCCAGTCTTCAGGAGAAGTGTCTCTACACCCTGCCAGTCTTCAGGAGAAGTGTCTCTACACCCTGCCAGTCTTCAGGAGAAGTGTCTCTACACCCTGCCAGTCTTCAGGAGAAGTGTCTCTACACCCTGCCAGTCTTCAGGAGAAGTGTCTCTACACCCTGCCAGTCTTCAGTAGAAGTGTCTCTACACCCTGCCAGTCTTCAGGAGAAGTGTCTCTACACCCTGCCAGTCTTCAGGGAAATGTCTCTACACCCTGCCAGTCTTCAGGGAAGTGTCTCTACACCCTGGCAGTCTTCAGGAGAAGTGTCTTCACACCCTGCCAGTCTTCAGGAGAAGTGTCTCCACACCCTGGCAGTCTTCAGGAGAAGTGTCTTCAGGAGAACACACCCTGCCAGTCTTCAGGAGAAGTGTCTCCACACCCTGCCAGTCTTCAGTAGAAGTGTCTCTACACCCTGCCAGTCTTCAGGGGAAGTGTCTCTACACCCTGCCAGTCTTCAGGAGAATTGTCTCTACACCCTGCCAGTCTTCAGGGGAAGTGTCTCTACACCCTGCCAGTCTTCAGGGGAAGTGTCTCTACACCCTGGCAGTCTTCAGGAGAATTGTCTCTACACCCTGCCAGTCTTCAGGAGAAGTGTCTTCACACCCCGCCAGTCTTCAGGAGAATTGTCTCTACACCCTGCCAGTCTTCAGGGGAAATGTCTCTACACCCTGCCAGTCTTCAGGGGAAGTGTCTCTACACCCTGGCAGTCTTCAGGAGAAGTGTCTTCACACCCCGCCAGTCTTCAGGAGAAGTGTCTCCACACCCTGGCAGTCTTCAGGAGAAGTGTCTCCACACCCCGGCAGTCTTCAGGAGAAGTGTCTCCACACCCTGGCAGTCTTCAGGAGAAGTGTCTCCACACCCTGGCAGTCTTCAGGAGAAGTGTCTCCACACCCTGCCAGTCTTCAGGAGACGTGTCTCTACACCCTGTCAGTCTTCAGGAGAAGTGTCTCCACACCCTGCCAGTCTTCAGGAGAAGTGTCTCCACACACTGGCAGTCTTCAGGAGAAGTGTCTCTACACCCTGGCAGTCTTCAGGAGAAGTGTCTTCACACCCCGCCAGTCTTCAGGGGAAGTGTCTCTACACCCTGGCAGTCTTCAGGAGGAGTGTCTCCACACCCTGGCAGTCTTCAGGAGAAGTGTCTCCACACCCTGCATTCATAGCATCCAGTAAGGACATCTGGTCATGTGGATGGTGGTCATATACCTTCCTCCTCCACGCAGAGACAGACTCCTCTATGCGGTTTAGGAGGTGGGAGTATGGAGACAAGAATAGTACTGACATCCTGGGATGTGCAGTAAACCAGTCTGTGACTGCAGCATTGTGGTGGAATGCCACATTATCCCACACAACAACGAAGGTAGGGGAGTTTCTGGCCCCTCTCTCCTCCACTGGCACACGTCGATTATGCAGCTCATCTAGAAAATAAGTGAGCCTCTCTGTATGGTAGGGGCCAATGAGTGGTTTGTGTAACAGCAAACCATCGTTGCGCAGTGCTGCACACATTGTGATGTTAGCCCTTCTCTGGATAGCCAAGGTTGCTCTCTGTCCAGTCACATTTCTTCCCCTGCAGTGTTTTTGCCAGGTTGAATCCAGTTTCATCCACAAAGATGAATGTATGGGCAGTTTGCCTGGCTTCCATCTCCACTACTCTCTCAACTATAATAAATCCACAGTTTTACAGTAAATTTACATTATGTATAGCTGTGTATGTAAACCCTGTTTGGTTATTGAACAGACATCTTACCTGGACATATTGATGCTGGAGTTCTTTCAAACGTTCATCTTCAACCTTGTTTTATGTTTCTCTAGGCAATTGTCATTGTGCTGACCGTATTCACATTCCCAAAAGGGATTGTCTGCCAGCATTCTGTCCCGGATTTCCTACAGTTTTATTGCATTGTTGTCAATTACCATGGCAATTTCCTGAGCATCTGATAATGTTCTGCCTCTCCCTCCTGTGGGAGACAACCTTTGGATCCTACTGAAAAACACAAAACAATCAATATATTTCCAAATGTCAGTACATGTAAAAAAAAAAATACTGTATTGTACTGTAATATGTAGTTCAATTATCATTGAAGGATGCATATCTCACCTGTTGTTTTGCCGGAAAATGTGTACTATTGATGCAACTGTTGAACGCTGGTTGGTTGCAGCCTTAAACCGGCCTCTCTGAGACACCATGGTTTACAATGGTCAGTAATTATGTCCCTCATCTCATCTGAGACACCATGGTTTACAATGGTCAGTAATTATGTCCCTCATCTCATCTGAGACACCATGGTTTACAATGGTCAGTAATTATGTCCCTCATCTCATCTGAGACACCATGGTTTACAATGGTCAGTAATTATGTCCCTCATCTCATCTGAGACACCATGGTTTACAATGGTCAGTAATTATGTCCCTCATCTCATCTGAGACACCATGGTTTACATGGTCCCTCATCTTTGAGACACATGGTTTACAATGGTCAGTAATTATGTCCCTCATCTCATCTGAGACACCATGGTCAGTAATTATTTCATCTCATCTGAGACACCATGGTTTACAATGGTCAGTAATTATGTGAGACACCATGGTTTACAATGGTCAGTAATTATGTCCCTCATCTCATCTGAGACACCATGGTTTACAACATGGTCAGTAATTATGTCCCTCATCTCATCAGAGACACCATGGTTTACAATGGTCAGTAATTATGTCCCTCGTCTCATCAGAGACACCATGGTTTACAACATGGTCAGTAATTATGTCCCTCGTCTCATCAGAGACACCCTGGTTTACAACATGGTCAGTAATTATGTCCCTCGTCTCATCAGAGACACCATGGTTTACAACATGGTCAGTAATTATGTCCCTCGTCTCATCAGAGACACCATGGTTTACAATGGTCAGTAATTATGTCCCTCGTCTCATCAGAGACACCATGGTTTACAACATGGTCAGTAATTATGTCCCTCGTCTCATCAGAGACACCATGGTTTACAACATGGTCAGTAATTATGTCCCTCGTCTCATCAGAGACACCATGGTTTACAACATGGTCAGTAATTGTGGCCCTCATCTCATCTGAGACACCATGGTTTACAATGGTCAGTAATTATGTCCCTCGTCTCATCAGAGACACCATGGTTTACAACATGGTCAGTAATTATGTCCCTCATCTCATCAGAGACACCATGGTTTACAACATGGTCAGTAATTATGTCCCTCGTCTCATCAGAGACACCATGGTTTACAACATGGTCAGTAATTGTGGCCCTCATCTCATCTGAGACCACTTCTCTTGGTCTTCCTCTCCTTTGTCCTCCACGCATTCTGCCTCTCCCTGCCACTCTTCTTTCCCCACCAACCTGTCTTCCTTGGTCCGTGTTTCCAAACTAAATCAATCCCGAAGCCGTCCTTTTTTGTCTGTTTGGTAACAAGACTAAAAACAGGACACTTGGGTTTCAGCTTTCAGCTGAGATTGTCTGTTTGGTAACAAGACTAAAAACAGGACACTTGGGTTTCAGCTTTCAGCTGAAATTGCAGTCAGCTTTGTTTGGAATGATACTTGCAGTATTGCAGTATTGCAGTCAGCTTTGTTTGGAATGATACTATTTTTTACAATTGCTAAACATGCACTTACCTATATTTATATATATTTAGTTCATTTTCTGCTCAAAACCACATTTTGTTCATTAATAAATACCAACTCTACATTTCAAAATGAAAAAAAAAAACTCTATAAAAACACGACTCAATACCGAATCATTCTGTCAAAACACTAGCGTATGTTTTCTATCCAGGAGGAACGTATAGTCACTCATAGCACAACGACTGTCAAAATACTAACAGTTGATGTCATTACAAAAAAACGACATTACTTGTCATGTTTCAGTTCTACCTGCAGACAATAGACAATATTAAATCCATTGTTTTATTATAATAATTTACTTTCCTTTTATTGTAAACCACTCTACATTTTACTGTAATCCACTACATTTTACTGTAAACCACTCTACATTTTACTGTAAACCACTCTACATTTTACTGTAAACCACTACATTTTACTGTAAACCACTCTACATTTTACTGTAATCCACTACATTTTACTGTAATCCACTACATTTTATTGTAAACCACTCTACATTTTACTGTGTAATTGTTGAATGTGTGCATTTTTGGCAACATACTATCTAAAAGTGAATGAGTCATCTTTACTTTATAAAATGAACAGTAGAAAAAAAATAGTAAGTGACTTGAATTGCTGCAGTAAAATGCCTGGATGTATTGGTGCTGGAGTTCCCCGACCTGCTTACTGTTCTTTTCAAAAGGAACTGTGTACAACTGTTTCATTCCAACTCTGTGATTGGTCAGAGTCCGAGCCAATGGCAGTCAGGCTGATGCTTTCGACACTGTGTAATACCAGGTTGTCCTCTACAATTCTGGTCTGAATTTATCTCAGTTTAATTGGATTGTCAGCAATGACCAATCCTACAATGGCATGTTCTTGGTCTTCACTGAGGATCTTTCCTCTCCTGCCCCAGAGAGAGGAAGACGTTGCGTCCTTTAGAGGAACAAAAATACTACATATGTATTTGCATTGGGACTGGTGGCCTACAGTTACTGTGGGACATAGCAACAGTAATGATAAAAGAAGCCCTTGTGAAATGCATTACTTACCTGTTGGTTGGTTGACTATTAAGGATAATGGAGGCCACGGCTGACTCTTTTCAGCAGCCTCTCTCAGTGATAGATCTTGATTTATCACATGGTCTATGACGCTGGCTCTAATTTCATCAGTGACAACAGCTCTCACTCTCTTTTGAACACCACCACACATTCTTACTGCTGTCCCCCTACCTCTCCTTGTCCTTGGTCCTGGTCCAGCTACTCCTCTGCCTGGTCCATATTACTCCTCTGCCTGGTCCAGCTACTCCTCTGCCTGGTCCAGCTACTCTCCCTGGTCCAGCTACTCCTCTGCCTGGTCCAGCTACTCCTCTGCCTGGTCCAGCTACTCCTCTGCCTGGTCCAGCTACTCCTCTGCCTGGTCCAGCTCCTCCTCTGCCTGGTCCAACTACTCCTCTGCCTGGTCCAGCTACTCCTCTGCCTGGTCCAGCTACTCCTCTCCCTGGTCCAGCTACTCCTCTGCCTTGTCCAGACATAGTGTTTTATCTGTCTCTGCTGTGTTGTTCTGTGTCCACACCACTAAATCAATCCAAAGAGTCCCCTTTTTAACTGTGTCTGTCCATGTAATTGAAACTTCAACACCTGGCTATGTCTCCGATTGAGATTGGAATCAGTAAAACAGCTATTTCTCTTTAGGTTCAATCTGCTCATTCAAAACTGCTTATCAGCTGTTTCAATATAGCTTTTTAGCTATTATATTTAATTTGTAGCTATTATATTTAATTTGTAGCTATTATATTTAATTTTTAGCTATTATTTTTAAAGTTTTGAACATTAGATCTTTATTTCTGGCTGTTTGCAAGCATTTGTAAATAGGACAAGCATTTGTAAATAGGACAAGCATTTGTAAATAGGACAAGCATTTGTAAATAAGAGAAGCATTTGTAAATAGGACAAGCATTTGTAAATAGGACAAGCATTTGTAAATAAGGGAAACATTTGTAAATAGGACAAGCATTTGTAAATAAGACAAGCATTTGTAAATAAGAGAAGCATTTGTAAATAAGACAAGCATTTGTAAATAAGACAAGCATTTGTAAATAAGACAAGCATTTGTAAATAGGACAAGCATTTGTAAATAGGACAAGCATTTGTAAATAGGACAAGCATTTGTAAATAAGACAAGTATTTGTAAATAGGACAAGCATTTGTAAATAGGACAAGCATTTGTAAATAAGACAAGCATTTGTAAATAAGATCCATCATTTTGGTATTGGGTAAGCTTATCTGTAAAGATAATGTACGCATTTTTAGAAACGTGTTAAATTGACTGCATATTCTGTGAAAACAACATGAATTATGTTAATTGTATGGTCAACAGACGGATGTTGTGCTAGATGTGTTTAGAGTTTTGAAAATTTGACTTCAGATTGGACGTGTGCTGTAAATATATAGTTTAGCAGGTTAGCAGGTGGTGGAGCATGAATGAGAAAATAGTTGATGGATTTCGGAGAATGTCGACATTGAACACATTTTGTGTGAAATGAAAAAATGATTCAAAGTTCGGTCCGCATCTACTTCTGTTTCGCTGACTGTGTGAAGAGTTTTGACAATGTGACTTCAGATTTGACCATGTTAGCGTTTGAAGAAAAAAACTGCAAAAGTTTAAAGACAGACTATCTTTGTGTCTGGCTCAATCTCGCTCTCTCTCTCTGTGTGTGTGCGGCTCAATCCCACAGGTAGGGTGGTAAAGGAAGATAAACTACAGAACACTAAATCTTTTAATAGACCGTGCCTATAGACTCCACGGAAACAGAGGATGCAGAATGTCACTCCAACTTTTAATTGAAGCTTCTACTTTATTTGACATTATGTAATGCACACATTGGAAGGTTACTCGCTAGCTACGACGTCAAAACAGCCCTAGCAACAGCAAGAAAGTTCAAATATATATAGCCATCTTCTACATGATAATGTATATAATATTCAATAACACTTTTCTACATGATAATGTATATACTATTAAATTATGATATTCTACATGACAATGTATACAATATAAAATAACTATATATTACAGGATAATGTATATAATATACAATAACCATCTACTACATGATAATGTCTATACTATACAATAACCATTTTCTACATGATAATGTATATACTACACAATAACCATCTACTACATGATAATGTATACACTATACAATAACCATATTCTATGTGATAATGTATACGCTATACAATAACCATCTACTACATGATAATGTATATAATATGCAGAACTATATTCTACACGATAATGTATATAATATTCATAACTATATTCTACATGATAATGTATGTACTATACAATAACTGTCTACTACACGATAATGTATATAATATTCATAACTATATTCTACATGGTAATGTATATACTATTCATAACTATATTCTACATGATAATGTATGTACTATACAATAACTGTCTACTACATGATAATGTATATAATATTCATAACTATATTCTACATGATAATGTATGTACTATACAATAACTGTCTACTACACGATAATGTATATAATATTCATAACTATATTCTACATGGTAATGTATATACTATTCATAACTATATTCTACATGATAATGTATGTACTATACAATAACTGTCTACTACACGATAATGTATATAATATTCATAACTATATTCTACATGATAATGTATGTACTATACAAAAACCGTCTACTACATCATAATGTATATACTATAAAATAAGCATTATCTACACGATAATGTACTTCACTTTGAAATGCTGATTTAGAACAGGACATCAGACCAATATGCTTTCTTCCGGTAGTTTGTTTTGGCCGATACACCTGAAAGAGTCGTCATTTAGCAGACGCTCTCATCCAGAGGGACTTACAGTATGATATAACATGATATATTTTCATATTTTTTACGTATTGTTCCACCGTGGAAATTGAACCCACAACCCTGGCTTTGCAGGTGCCATGCTCTACCAACTAAGTCATACGTCCATGATAAAAGGAGAACATTTAAATACTGTGCAACATTGAGGACCCCTCCCTCCCCCCACGCACTTGTTATGTAATACGTTATAAAGACAGTTGTGAAACTCCTCTCTCCAACTGTGGGACTCACATGCTTCTTTCTACACAAATCAATTACCAGTTCAGCGTCAGAGGAGGAGGGAAGCAATTGTGATTAAAGTGGTTTAATGAAAGTGTTAGCGGAACAATCTGTGCTAGATTTAGTTTTATCCTGTGTTGCTATTTAATTAACACTCAAATATCGTTGTCACATACAGTCACATACAGTCGCTGGAGACAAAGTGCAGCACAGCACGGTGCAGATATAATTGTACACTAAGGCCTAGCCGTGTGTTCTACTGTAAATTGTGTGTGTGTGTGTGTGTGTGTGTGTGTCAGTGCTTTACTTGGACAGATATAGGAGCTGTTGCTCATTTTGAGTGCTGGTAAAGTTTACATTTAGGTGCAGGAACTCCGCAATACTTTTGAGCTGACATCGTGTAAGAGGTGTACGAATTCAAGCAGTAGAACATTTGAAGCGCTGGTACTCAGTTCCCGATCAGCTCTTGCCCAAGTCAAGCACTGTGACCTTTACCCAGAAATACATTTTGAAATGTATGATTATTATTCATTTAACCTTTATTTTATAGAAAGGTGCTATATAAATACTGAAGGGTCACCTGAACCAGGAAATAAGTCTAAAAAAAGAATGTTTTGAGTGCTTTTACACAATGTGTGAAACTCCCAACAAGACACTTCAGAAAAGTGTTCAAAGTTTAAAATAAAATAAAAAGTAATGTATTTAAATTAAATGTTATACACTAAACAACAAGACCAACTGATATGTCCAGTAACAGTTTGGACACAACTACTCATTCAAGGGCTTTTCTTTATTTGTACTATTTTCTACATTGTAGAATAATAGTGCAGACATCAAAACTATGAAATAAAACAATCATGCAGTAACCAAAAAAGTGTTAAACATTTCTAAATATATTTATAATGCAAATAAAATTGTTAAATTACAAGCCTAGTTGGTCAGCAACATTTCCGCTAGTCATGATTGGCTGAGATAATGGGTGGACTGGACATGCAGAGAGATACATTTTGGATTGGTCTGCCTTAAACAGTAGCATGCTTCTGTCTATTTGAGCTGATCATTGTGTAATCCTGTGGGTTTGGGTGTAAAATGGGTGTAAAATGGGTGTAAAATGGGTGTAAAA
The DNA here is from genome assembly GCF_018296145.1 of Oncorhynchus tshawytscha. Lineage (NCBI taxonomy): Eukaryota > Metazoa > Chordata > Actinopteri > Salmoniformes > Salmonidae > Oncorhynchus > Oncorhynchus tshawytscha. The sequence continues at coordinate 47,756,395 of NC_056453.1, read as the reverse complement.
TGGGTGTAAAATGGGTGTAAAAAACACAGCTTTTTTAAAATGTATCATGTATTAAAACTGCACCACGTTTTGAAATCAGTGGAAGTCGAGTATGAATGAAGATGGAGAAAACACCTGTCTCCGGATTACATCTTCAAACTGACGCACCCAACAGGAGAAGTGTCAATCCATGAATGTATATGGGTAAGACAGTCTAGATAGCAACATTTTTAGATATTACACATTTGTAATTTTTGACAGAAAGTGGTTAATTTCAAGTTCAATTGTATTGTTAGCTAGCTAGGTAACGTCACGTGTATGATGTTATTATTCATATCTCAGAGCCATTTTCTTGGCTAGCTGTAGCCTAATGTTAGCTCGCTAACATTGAACATGGTTTCTTAGCTACCTGCAGATTCATGCAGGGTAGTAACATCAAGAGTTGGGATTATGGTTCATTGTTTACTAGCTACATGTCTTATCAAAAGACTCCACTATGCAAGTCACAATTTCGGGTGCATTCGTAATTTCAGTTTGGCCATCTACTCCGATTTCAGAGCACCCTCGTCTGAGTATGCCAGAGAATAACTGATGAATTTATGAATGCTCAACACGTGTTGAATATGGCCAGTGTCAGTATGCAAAAACACATAATTAAATTGTTGCTAGCAGCACAATTACAGTCACCAACGTCCTGGATAACATGAAAACAGCCTAACCTGTCCTGCTAGGCTGAGTAAAATGGTCAGAGTGGGGTGTTCTCTCATTATGTGTCTGGAAGTAGCTAGCAAGCTAACCAATATTAGCCAGTTAGACTCGGTTCTTGACTGCCGTTGTGAAGTCAGAACGTTTGGATCAACCCTACTCATTGGCCAGAGCGTCCAGTGTACGGTCTGAACGCGTGACACTCTGAATTTACAGTTGCAGTCACCAATGCTCTGGATAACATAACAGCCTAACCAACTCTGCTAGGGTGATGAATGTTCAATGAGCTGTTCTCTCATTTGTGTCTGGAAGTAGCCATAAAAACAAATCAAAGTTAGCTTGGTTGCTTAACTGCTGTTTTTAGGACAGAACGCTCGGATCAATCCTTAAAGAGATGGGTGGGGCTAAATCTTAAGAGCGTGTGAACGATGCTGAATGGGTGTAGACAAAGAAGAGCTCTCCAGTAGGTACCAAAACATTCAAGGGACATTTTCTCAAAAGTGGGGTTACAAGTTTATCAACTTTCAAAGCAGAATTACTTTCCCATTGTTCCTCAACTGTATGAAATACCAATTTGTAGTCTCTACCTTTATCCAATGTAAAAAACATAATTTCAAATTTTGCTACATAAGACCGATTTTAGCTGGTCGGTCACATCTGACCAAGGAGAGTGATGGTGCTGCATCAGATGACCTGGCCTCCACAGGCACCCGAAGTCAACCCAATTGAGATGGTTTGGGATGAGTTGGACCGCAGAGTGAAGTGGGAACTCCTTCAAGACCGTTGGAAAAGCATTCCTCAAGAAACTGGTTGAGGGAATGCTAGGAGTGTGGCAAGCTGTCATAAAGGCAAAGAGTGGCTACTTTGAAGAATCTAAAATCTAAAATATTTTTTGATTTTTTTTTAACACTTCTTTGGTTACTACATGATTCCATATGTGTTATTTCAAGTAGAATATAGTCAAAATAAAGAAACACCCTTGAATGAGTAGGTGTGTCCAAACTGTTGTCTGGTACTATATATATATATATATATATATATATATATATATATATATATATATATATATATATATATATATATATATATATATATATATATATATACATATATATAAAAGAAATATATATAAATGCAATATGAATATGTATAAATACATTATAAATATATATATAATTATATTTATATATTATATATATTATATTTAATTCATTTTGCATTTATATATATTTATTTTATATATATGTATTTAACTAGGCAAGTCAGTTAAGAACAAATTCATTTTTACAGTGACAGCCGACCAAAAGGCAAAAGGCCCTGCATAAAAAAAAATATATATAAATATAGGACAAAGCACACATCACGACAAGAGAGACAACACAACACTAAATAAAAAGAGACCTAAGACAACAACATAGCAAGGCAGCAACACATGACAACACAGCATGGTAGCAACACAACATAACAACATGATGGCAACACAACATGACAACAACATAGCAAGGCAGCAACACATGACAACACAGCATGGTAGCAACACAACATAACAACATGATGGCAACACAACATGACAACAACATAGCAAGGCAGCAACACATGACAACACAGCATGGTAGCAACACAACATAACAACATGATGGCAACACAACATGACAACAACATAGCAAGGCAGCAACACATGACAACACAGCATGGTAGCAACACAACATAACAACATGATGGCAACACAACATGACAACAACATGGTAGCAGCACAACATGGTACAAACATTATTGGGCACAGACAACAGCACAAAGGTCAAGAAGGTAAAGACAACAATACACGTGAAGCAGGCACAATTGTCAGTAAGAGTGTCCATGACTGAGTCTTTGAATGAAGAGATTGAGATGAAACTGTCCAGTTTGAGTGTTTGTTGCAGCTCGTTCCAGTCGCTAGCTGCAGATAATTGAAAGTACAAGCATCACAGGGATGTGTCTATATATATTTATATATAATGTATTGATTAAATCCCATGAAATAATATAAACTTTATGAATATAATAAATCAAAAGGTTTAGCTTTTACTGATCATTCCCAAAAGGCAGGTATTACTATGAGCGATAGAAGGTTTCCCAAAACAAATAAACATCCTTTAGCCAGATATCACCAGGCTGAGTGCAGTTCTGTACACCATGTCCCGGACTAGGCACACACTTTCACTGATGTGCCAGACAGACAGACAGACAGACAGACACATTTTTAGACCTCATTATTAACATGTTATAAAGACCGACGAAGTGTACGTGAGAACATAAAATTGTTTCATTTACTGTACTGTTATACACATACAGTTCATCCCAAAGGGCATTACCCTGCACTGGCGTTTCAATGTGCCACTGTACTTTGTATTGTACTGTAATGTGGCTAAATGGAAGAGAAAGATCTCTTTGAAAAGTCACTTTCTGTAAAAACAAAGTACAACTATCTCTCATTCGCGGTCTTGAACCGCCGCCTGAATCCTGTTAGCGCTAGCTAAGCAGATAATTGGTCATTATGTAAGATGGAGTAATTATTCTCTTTGTCCACTTTTAATGATCACTGCATATGATAATGGTCCTGATTAATCCTTGATTGTAGCTGGAATCCATTTGGGATCAAACTCATAGTTTCTAGTGTAGACATTATGTCCAGGTGAGGAATCCATTTGGGATCAAACTCATAGTTTCTAGTGTAGACATTATGTCCAGGTGAGGAATCCATTTGGGATCAAACTCATAGTTTCTAGTGTAGACATTATCTTCAGGTGAGGAATCCATTTGGGATCAAACTCATAGTTTCTAGTGTAGACATTATGTCCAGGTGAGGAATCCATTTGGGATCAAACTCATAGTTTCTAGTGTAGACATTATCTTCAGGTGAGAAACTTCTGAGTTTGACTCTGTTGTTATGATTCCGTGTTTGTTTCTATTGTTTTTTTTGTTTTTTCACATTCAGATCCAAGGTTGGCCGTAACCTCCTTGACATCAGAATTTCTGCAGGTGACAACACAGCTGTAGCTTGAGGAGTGATCCTGTAGCTAAACAAGAATCTAGACACCTTCGTCTCAATGCTGTCCCCTTGCATCTTCCTCATCCCCTCCTTCAAGGGTTCCATAATTTGACCTTTTGTTATTCCTAATCTATATCAATAACCTTGTTGCTGGGTCGTCTACCGTACTTCCCATCCTCTTTGCTGATGATACCAATTAGATTTTATCACACAAGAACTTTGATTCACTAATTAATGAATCCAACATTTTCATAATGTTTCCAGATAAATAAATAATCTTTACATGTAAAAATAAATCCAACTTTATTCTATTAAAGACTAACAAATATATTGTTTTAAAAAAAAGAGCCAGAATCTAAATTGGTGTGAATGAAACAGAACAAGTCACATCCACTCTGTCACTGAAGGGCCATCCCCTATTAACACAAATTCATGCACTTGTACTTGTAGGCACTGAGCTGCACACCCCGACATTGACATCTTGGAGTGACAATTTGTGGTACCGGCTTAGAGGCTTATGGTCGGTCACAATAGTAAATGTTCTCTCGTATAAGTACTTGTGGGATCTCTGTATTCCGAATAGTGACAGCCAATCCTTCCTTGTCCAGCTGGCAGTAACGCTGGCGTGAACTCAATAGGTGTCTCTGCTCCATTCTCCATCTGGTGTGATAGAACTGCCCGACCCACCATTCGATGAGGTCTCTGTCGACTGAGTTGTCCAACAGCACCTCTGCTGATTGCAATAACTCCTCTGACTTTGCGAAAGCTTCTTCCTGACCATTTCCAGGCCACGTCCTTCTGTAACAGTTGATGCAGTAGAGCTAGGAGGGTATGCCCTGCAGAACTCCCTCCAGGGTTCTTTGGAAGACAGCCAGTTGTGGAAGACACCCTGAAAGGTAAGCGTTTTACAGGTAAACATCCCTCTGTGGGTGTTTTATCATCAGGTTCTTCTGTGAAGCTTTATCCATTAGCACTTGCTGATATGCGTGACTCTCGTCCTGTTTTGTGAACTGTTGCCCTCCGGGTTAACGTTGAAAGGAAATCCTCCACTTTGGGTATTAGGGTGATGCTCCAGAGAGGAAACTCTATTTACAGTCAGCTTATAGTCACCGTCTCATTCAACCATCTGGTGTTACCCAATCAGAGAGCTTGACAGGAATAATTATCGCCTCTGTTAAGACTCTGTCCATTTCCATACCCACTTTAGACTTCATATGGAAGACTGCATGTGGAACTGATCTGGGCCTATAGAATCTGGGAGTAGCATCTGCAGTAACATGAGTGGTGGGCTTGGGACCCCTTTTAATGTCCCTAATTCTGCTTTGAAAACACTTGCTGCAGTGTAAACGTCTCTGCTGTGACAGGTTTGATTTAATTTCCTCCAACCATCTTCTCCCTAGTAAGCTGGAGCCACCAGTAACTTCCACTACTAAGAGAGGCAGACTTTTATTTTCTCCTTGATCTTCCACTTGAACATCAGCAACTCCTATCGCAGTGATTTTCTCCCCCTGTGGGAGTGTCTCTCAGATTATGCACATCACTTTTTTTTTCTCCATTTCTCATTGATTTTGGGACCTGTTTCATCAGTGTACCACTATATCCTGTGTCTATTTCAGACTATACGTTGAGAACCGTTCTGTTTCTGCTCACTCACTTTCACTCACTGTCACTCACTTTCACTCACTGTCACTCACTTAAATATGAGCAGCCTGGTCTCAGAGCATTTCGTATGATTCTGTATGTAAATCCGACACACTCCATTTATGATGATGTGTTACATTTCTTATAACTGTGTATTAATTTGTGGATGTCCATCATCCATTTCATATCATATGTTACGAATTACAATCCATACAATAAGTTATGAATTTGATAAACATACAATATGTTACGAATTTGATAAACGTACAATAAGTTACGAATTACAATCCATACAATATGTTATGAATTTGATAAACGTACAATAGGTTATGAATTTGATAAATGTACAATATGTTATGAATTTGATAAACGTACAATATGTTATGAATTACAATCCATACAATATGTTATGAATTTGATAAACGTACAATATGTTATGAATTTGATAAACGTACAATATGTTATGAATTTGATAAACATACAATATGTTATGAATTTGATAAACATACAATATGTTATGAATTTGATAAACGTACAATATGTTATGAATTTAAATAAAGTATGATATGTTACAAATTCTAGATAGGTGGTTAACATTAGCTAGCTTGCTAACGTTAGCTAGGCTAGGGGTTAGGGTTAGGGGTTAGAGTTAAGGTTAGGGTTAAGTTTAGGTGAAAGGTTAGCTAATAGGGTTAGGGTTAGGGTTAGGGGAAGGCTTATCTAATAGGGTTAAGGTTAGGGTTAAGTTTAGGTGAAAAGTTAGCTAAAAGGGTTAAGGTTAGGGTTAGGTAATAGGGTTAGGGTTAGGGTTAGGTAATAGGGTTAATGTTAGGGTTAGGGGAAGGCTTAGCTAATAGGGTTAAGGTTAAGGTTAGGGTTAGGGGAAGGATTAGCTAATAGGGTTAAGGGTTAAGGGAAGGCTTAGCTAATAGGGTTAAGGTTAGGGTTAGGGGAAGGCTTAGCTAATAGGGTTAAGGTTAGGGTTAGGGGAAGGCTTAGCTAATAGGGTTAAGGGTTAAGGGAAGGCTTAGCTAATAGGGTTAAGGGTTAAGGGAAGGCTTAGCTAATAGGGTTAAGGGTTAAGGGAAGGCTTAGCTAATAGGGTTAAGGGTTAAGGGAAGGCTTAGCTAATAGGGTTAAGGTTAGGGTTAGGGAAGGCTTAGCTAATAGGGTTAAGGTTAGGGTTAGGGAAGGCTTAGCTAATAGGGTTAAGGTTAGGGTTAGGGAAGGCTTAGCTAATAGGGTTAAGGGTTAAGGGAAGGCTTAGCTAATAGGGTTAAGGGTTAAGGGAAGGCTTAGCTAATAGGGTTAAGGGTTAAGGGAAGGCTTAGCTAATAGGGTTAAGGGTTAAGGGAAGGCTTAGCTAATAGGGTTAAGGTTAGGGTTAGGGGAAGGCTTAGCTAATAGGGTTGGGGTTAGGGGAAGGGTTAGCTAATAGGGTTAAGGTTAGGGTTAGGGTTAGGGTTAGGGGAAGTCTTATCTAAAAGGGTTGGGGTTAGGGGAAGGGTTAGCTAATAGGGTTAAGGTTAGGGTTAGGGGAAGGCTTATCTAACATGCTAAGTAGTTGTAAAGTAGCAAATTTTCTAAAATGCTGTGGGTTTGCAAGACATTCGAGTAATTTCCTTTTTAAGTATCCATCTGCTTTATGGAACTTGTGGTTCATATTGATAACTTTGGAGGTACAAAGTATGTATCTTCTGTATAGTTTGGACTAAATTGGAGGTTATTCCAGTAGATTCCCTGATATATAACGAACACATAGCCTACGCACTGGTGCAAGCAATTGATACTGAGTTATGGCAATCGACTCGTATTGATGATTTGAAAAAAAATAAAAGATGAGAAATGTCTTACATTTAATTGGAATGGGATGAAATTCTTTATTACTGCCAATATAATTGGCATGCAGAAGAAAAACATCTAAGATGTTAATTCAAATCAAATCAAATTTTATTTGTCACATACACATGGTTAGCAGATGTTAATGCGAGTGTAGCGAAATGCTTGTGTTTCTAGTTCCGACAATGCAGTAATAACCAACAAGTAATCTAACTAACAATTCCAAAACTACTGACTTATACACAGCGTAAGGGGATAAAGAATATGTACATAAGGAAATATGAATGAGTGATGGTACAGAGCAGCATAGGCAAGATACAGTAGCTGATATCGAGTACAGTATATACATATGAGATGAGTATGTAAACAAAGTGGTATAGTTAAAGTGGCTAGTGATACATGTATTACATAAGGATGCAGTCGATGATATAGAGTACAGTATATACGTATGCATATGAGATTAATAATGTAGGGTAAGTAACATTATATAAGGTAGCATTGTTTAAAGTGGCTAGTGATATATTTACATTTCCCATCAATTCCCATTATTAAAGTGGCTGGAGTTGAGTCAGTGTCAGTGTCAGTGTGTTGGCAGCAGCCACTCAATGTTAGTGGTGGCTGTTTAACAGTCTGATGGCCTTGAGATAGAAGTACTGCAAGCGCCAAATATATTACGGTTCACCTTTAACAATTCATGGGAGTAGGCGCACTTTTTTCCATCTCCAAAATCGATAAAGTCACAGCCGTGATTTAAACAGTTTGGAAACGTCTGAGTGTTTTCTATCCACACATACTAATCCATCTATATTCCTGGCCTGAGTAGCAGGACGCCTTTAACGCTGGAGTTGAGTCCAGTGTCAGTGTGTTAATCAATGTTACTGGTCTGGCCTTGAGATTGGTCTCTCGGTCCCAGCTTTGATGCACCTGTACTGACCTCGCCTTCTGGATGATAGCGGGGTGAACAGGCAGTGGCTCGGGTGGTTGATGTCCTTGATGATCTTTATGGCCTTCCTGTAACATCGGGTGGTGTAGGTGTCCTAGAGGGCAGGTAGTTTGCCCCCGGTGATGCGTTGTGCAGACCTCACCACCCTCTGGAGAGCCTTACGGTTGTGGGCGGAGCAGTTGCCGTACCAGGCGGTGATACAGCCCGCCAGGATGCTCTCGATTGTGCATCTGTAGAAGTTTGTGAGTGCTTTTGGTGACAAGCCGAATTTCTTCAGCCTCCTGAGGTTGAAGAGGCGCTGCTGCGCCTTCTTCACGATGCTGTCTGTGTGAGTGGACCAATTCAGTTTGTCTATGATGTGTATGCCGAGGAACTTAAAACTTGCTACCCTCTCCACTACTGTTCTATCGATGTGTATAGGGGCGTGTTCCCTCTGCTGTTTCATGAAGTCCACAATCATCTCCTTAGTTTTGTTGACGTTGAGTGTGAGGTTATTTTCCTGACACCACACTCCGAGGGCCCTCACCTCCTCCCTGTAGGCCGTCTCGTCGTTGTTGGTAATCAAGCCTACCACTGTTGTGTCGTCCGCAAACTTGATGATTGAGTTGGAGGCGTGCGTGGCCACGCAGTCGTGGGTGAACAGGGAGTACAGGAGAGGGCTCAGAACGCACCCTTGTGGGGCCCCTGTGTTGAGGATCAGCGGGGTGGAGATGTTGTTGCCTACCCTCACCACCTGGGGGCGGCCCTTCAGGAAGTCCAGTACCCAGTTGCACAGGGCGGGGTCGAGACCCAGGGTCTCGAGCTTGATGACGAGCTTGGAGGGTACTATGGTGTTGAATGCCGAGCTGTAGTCGATGAACAGCATTCTCACATGGGTAGTCCTCTTGTCCAGATGGGTTAGGGCAGTGTGCAGTGTGGTTGAGATTGCATCGTCTGTGGACCTATTTGGGCGGTAAGCAAATTGGAGTGGGTCTAGGGTGTCAGGTAGGGTGGAGGTGATATGGTCCTTGACTAGTCTCTCAAAGCACTTCGTGATGACGGAAGTGAGTGCTAGTCGTTTAGCTCAGTTACCTTAGCTATCTTGGGAACAGGAACAATGGTGGCCCTCTTGAAGCATGTGGGAACCGCAGACTGGTATAGGGATTGATTGAATATGTCCGTAAACACACCGGCCAGCTGGTCTGCACATGCTCTGAGGGCGCGGCTGGGGATGCCGTCTGGGCCTGCAGCCTTGCGAGGGTTAACACGTTTAAATGTCTTACTCACCTCGGCCGCAGTGAAGGAGAGACCGCATGTTTTCGTTGCAGGCCGTGTCAGTGGCACTGTATTGTCCTCAAAGCGGGCAAAAAAGTTATTTAGTCTGCCTGGGAGCAAGACATCCTGGTACGTGACTGGGCTGGATTTCTTCTTGTAGTCCGTGATTGACTGTAGACCCTGCCACATGCCTCTTGTGTCTGAGCCGTTGAATAAAGATTCTACTTTGTCTCTGTACTGACGCTTAGCTTGTTTGATAGCCTTGCGGAGGGAATAGCTGCACTGTTTGTATTCGGTCATGTTACCAGTCACCTTGCCCTGATTAAAAGCAGTGGTTCGCGCTTTCAGTTTCACGCGAATGCTGCCATCAATCCACGGTTTCTGGTTAGGGAATGTTTTAATCGTTGCTATGGGAACGACATCTTCAACGCACGTTCTAATGAACTCGCACACCGAATCAGCGTATTCGTCAATATTGTTATCTGACGCAATACAAAACATATCCCAGTCCACGTGATGGAAGCAGTCTTGGAGTGTGGAGTCAGCTTGGTCGGACCAGCGTTGGACAGACCTCAGCGTGGGAGCCTCTTGTTTTAGTTTCTGTCTGTAGGCAGGAATCAACAAAATGGAGTCGTGGTCAGCTTTTCCGAAAGGAGGGCGGGGCAAGGCCTTATATGCGTCGTGGAATTTAGAGTAACAATGATCCAAGGTTTTTCCACCCCTAGTTGCGCAATCGATATGCTGATAAAATTTAGGGAGTCTTGTTTTCAGATTAGCCTTGTTAAAATCCCCAGCTTACAATGAATGCAGCCTCCGGATAAATGGATTCCAGTTTGCAAAGAGTCAAATAAAGTTTGTTCAGAGCCATCGATGTGTCTGCTTGGGGGGGGGATATATACGGCTGTGATTATAATCGAAGAGAATTCTCTTGGTAGATAATGCAGTCTACATTTGATTGTGAGGAATTCTAAATCAGATGAACAGAAGGATTTGAGTTCCTGTATGTTTCTTTCGTCACACCATGTCTCGTTAGCCATAAGGCATACGCCCCCGCCCCTCTTCTGCGACACAGCAAACTAGCCATAAACATGATTAATATGACTGTAACGTCCCAGAGGACGTCAGAGAGCAAAACAGAGCAGTTGCAAATCAGAACTTCAAAGCTACAAAAAATAACATGATTTGAGCCGATCATATCTACATGATTTGGCTACTGTATGACATTTCATGATTTAACTACCGTAGGTCATATCTTAATGATTTGACTACTGTAGGTCATATCTTCATGATTAGACTAGGTCTTTTCTTCATGACACAGAGAGATTTGTGAGAGCACATATCGTCTCCAAAGTGATTTGTCTATCTTGGATACAGATAACGTGATGAGTCAGTCCTACCTACCGATGTGGTGTGAGAGTCCACGCTGCTCCATAGGGCGCGAGCTAGCCAAACTACCAAAAAAACTCTCAATGCAGCATTTGGGACAGTTACAGAGGCTGATCCCAAACAGATCACAAAGTGTTGTTGTGACTTATGGAAAAGGGAAGGGCATACAGTGTACTGTCGGGTGCTTATGTAATTTAGGTGTAGAAAATAAAGCTTCATTCCACCTGCTGGCTTGCTTCTGAAGCTAAGCAGGGTTGGTCCTGGTCAATTCCAAGATGGGACACCAGATGTTGCTGGAAGTGGTGTTGGAGGGCCAGTAGGAGGCACTCTTTCCTCTGGTCTAAAAAATATCCCAAATACCCCAGGGCAGTGATTGGGGATATTGCCCTGTGTAGGGCGCAGTGTTTCAGATGGGATGTTAAACGGGTGTCCTGACTCTATGTGGTCACTACAGATCCCATGGCAGTTATTGTAAGAGTACGGGTGTTAACCCTGGTGTCCTGGCTAAATTACCAATCTGGCTCTCATACCATCACGGTTCACCTAATCATCCCCAGCTTCCAATTGGCTCATTCATCCCCCCTCCTGTAAATACTGTATGTCCCAGGTTGTTGCTGTAAATGAAAATGTGTTCTCAGCCAATTTACCTGGTAAAATAAGGGTTAAAAAATTATTATTTTTTATCCTGCACATTTTCGACAGCCTGCAGGCTCACAGAGGAGGACCAACTAGTCAGTTAGGTGTTGAAACTGTTGTCCCAGAAGCAGTCAAAATGTTGGGATTTAGGTAGAGGCAGACCGTCTTGATTTGACTTGCAGTTTAGGGTAGATTTGGAGCTTTCTCCTAAAAACTGAGGATATCAGGTTTGAAACACTTCAGTCTGATCCAGAATCAGTTGTGTTCAAGGGAGGATTATGTAGGGCAGCCCAGCCTCTGAAGTGACTCTTCTTATCAATTGTATGCAATACGTTTTTATGTGTTGTCTTAGGAATTCAACATTATCTGTGTTGATCTCACCAGCCCCCATTGTCTCACCTCTGAGAAGCATAGGTTACATCCTGAAGGTCTGATATCTGATTGGAGGTTAACATTACAGTAATGCTATTGGTCAACAACTCAGTTTTTGAATCCAAACAACTCAGGTGTCCATGGTTCATCGTTCTTTCTTTTATGTTGCTGCGGTGAGATACCTACAATCTTTCTATGGGCCATGGCACAAGCCATGCTTCCTTTGTTTCTCTCTCTCTCTGACTATGTGTAGAATGATGCCTTGGAATGCTTGTTAATGCTTTGTAACTTAAGGTTTTTGCGTTGTATGTGAATTTTAAAAGAAAAAATTAATCATTCGTTTTTTTAGCCACAGATATCTAATCCCTTAATATTATTCGTTGATCTAATTTTAAGCTAACATTTCAATGGCAATAATAAATAGATATGCCGATAGTGGACAACCTTGTTTTACTCCTCTAGATAGTTTATAACTTTCTGAGATGTAGCCATTATTTACTATTTTACACCTAGGGTTACTATACATAACTTTAACCCATTTTATAAGAGATTCCCCAAAATTGAAATATTCTAGGCATTTATATGTACATAAACTCCAGTCGTACTTTATCAAAAGCCTTTTCAAAATCAGCTATGAAAACCAGGCTTGGTGTCCCCAATATTTTATAGCATTCTATTGTTTCTTGTCTTATCGCCAATGTATCGTCCATGTACAGAACCTGTCTGATTAGGATGAATAATATCTGACAATACTTTTTTTGTATTTTGCTAGGATTTTTGCATCACAACACTAAAGTGTAAGAGGTCTCCAAATGTTTTAAATGGACTGGATCTTTATATATACCACTTAGGTCCTGTTTCAGTAATAATGATATCAGACCTTCTTGTTGCGTGTCTGATAATCTACTATTTATATAGGAATGGTTAAAACATGATAATAATGGTCCTCTGAGCATATCAAAAAAGGTTTTGTATACTTCCAGCCCTGGAGTTTGGTATACTTCCACTGGTATGCCATCTAGCCCTGGAGTTTGGTATACTTCCACTGATATGCCATCCAGCCCTGGAGTTTTCCCCAGACTTAAAGGCTTTTAATAGCATTAAGAAGTTCCTCCTCTGAAATTTGACAAATTTCACATGAGTCTTTCTGTACAGATGTTAATTTGACATTATTAATAGGAAAAACATCCATACAATTAGTTTCAGTTAGTGGAGACGGAGGAGCCTGAAATGAAAACATATTCTTAAAGTACTTTACTTCCTCTTTCAAAATACCATTCGGTGAATCATGCATGACTCCATTTGTAACAAGTTTCAATGAAAAAAATTGGTAGCATTTCTATATTGGAGATTTTTTCCCTATTTTCCATCCAATTTGCTTTATTTTTATAATAGATTACACTGGATCTTTCTTGAATAAGTTCCTCCATTTCTTTGTGTTTTTTTTAACTTATTCTGTTCCTCTCTGGTACAGTTTTTTTTGCTATCTAACTGTACTGTTAGTCCTTCAATTGCTTTGTTAATATGGACTCTTTTGATCTAAATGGCTTTTGTTTTATAGATGAGTACTGAATTGCATGGCCTCTAAAGGCACATTTAAAAGTGTCCCATACAAAAGGGGATGTTATGTCGGGAAAAGTCCGTTATAAATTCTTCTGTCCTAGTTCTAATCAATTTATCATCTAGTAGGCTTTGATTAAATATCCAATATCCTCGCCCACATGGAAATTCTGTAAGAGTAATATATATGCCAATTATGTGATGATCCGACCGCATTCTGTCCCCTATCAACACTTTTTAAACTTTTGGTGCCAGAGAGAATGGCATAAGAAAGCAGTCAAGACGACTAGCTTGATTAAGCCTGTATATCCCACTAGGTCAGGGTATTTAAGTCTCCATATATCCACATATTCCAATATATCCAAGACATTGATGATTTCCTTAAGTGCCTGAGGGTGATAGTTTGTAGTGTGATTTCCTTTCCGGTCCATAGAGGTATTTAAGACCATATTAAAGTCTCCCACCTGTCACGGCCGTTAAAAGAAGAGGACCAAGGTGCAGCGTGTTGAGCGTACCTACATTTAATAGTAGATGTCGCCAACAAAACAATACCAAAACAAACCATGACGGTTAAGGCCAATCAACAAAGTTAACTTCCCACAAAGACAGGTGGGAGAAATGGCATTCCTCCTCCTCCTCCTCTGAGGACCAATGCGCAGCATGGTAAGTGTCCGTAATGTTTTTAAAAGACATAAACTGAACACTACAAAACAATAAACGTGAAACGAACGAAACCGAAACAGTACCGTGTGGCAACAAACACACAGACACGGAAAACAAACACCGCCAAACCAAAAGTGAAACCCAGGCTACCTAAGTATGATTCTCAATCAGAGACAACTAACAACACCTGCCTCTGATTGAGAACCATACTAGGCCGAAACATAGAAATACCCAAATCATAGAAAAACAAACATAGACTGCCCACCCCAACTCACGCCCTGACCATACTAAATAAAGACAAAACAAAGGAAATAAAGGTCAGAACGTGACAGTGGGGGGAAAAAAAGGGCTACCGAAGACAACGATAGACAGCTGCCTCTGATTGAGAACCATACCCGGCCAAACACATAGAAATAAAGAAACTAGAATGCCCACCTTAGTCACACCCTGGCCTAACCAAAATAGAGAATAAAAGCCTCTCTATGGCCAGGGCGTGACACCACCATAATTATAGAGTCTAGTGTTGCGTGTAGAGTTGACACATGCTTATATATATTTCCAAAGAATCTTGGATCATCATTATTCGGACCGTATAGGTTAATAAGCCATATCAGTTTATTGTCCAATAACATATTTAAAATAATCCATCTACCTTGATGATCTGTTTGGACAATTTGCACATTTGGATCAAACTGACTGTTAATTAAAACCATCAGCCCTTTTGAATTTCTTTGCCCATGGGAGAAATGTATTTCACCCCCCAGTCCTTTTTCCACAAAACTTCATCTAAAATTGTTGAATGAGTTTCCTGTAATCAATAGATATTATATTCATTCTCTTCTAACCAGGTAAATACTGATTGTCTTTTCTTGTTATCAGCTAAGCCATTAAAATTATAACTGGCTATACTTATTTCACCACTTACCATATTGAGACACAACTTTCAATTCTATTTATCAAAATATATGTTTTTAAACGTACGTTTAAAAAGTAACATGATGCTTGAGTGTCTATATAGCTGTACCATGATATTTGCATTGCTACTAAGTAAACCTCCAATTGGTCCCCACTATTCCACCCGCTAAAAGCCCTCCTCATCCCAAGTTGGGTTGTCATCCCAATGCCCGGCAGACCCCCGTATCCCAGAGCCCTGAAAGGATCCTTGGAAAAGAGCACACAGTGACATTTACAGAACAGAAGTAGATCAACATCCAAATACATTTCCATCGCCCTCACCTCCATTTGTATTATATATAGCCATCAAAAAATCTAAATATAAAATGACTTAAAATGTATAAATCCCGTTTCTTCTTTTCCATAATTAGCTATTAATATTTGTAGTAATGTAGGCAATTTATGCAAAGGATTTTACCTCTCACCAGTCTCGCCATTACCAAAATTACATTGTTGCCAGCAATTATTATATTAGAAAACAATTATTGTGAATCATCTTCTATTGTCCCTGACATCTTTTACTCCTTCTCAACAGTTGTGTGATACACACATACACCCACACACTCATACACACTCAACCCTTTCCCCTCACACAACCATAGGCTCACATTCTCAACAGTTGCACCATCCCAGAGCCCAACTCAAGAAAGGTCTTGATTTACAAATGCATATACAGTTGCAGCTGTATGAGAAGGCCTGAAAGACCGTGCAGAAAAAAATGGAGAGATTTTATGAACCATTGTCACATCCTAGATGATGGAGGTCAAATGTTCACCTTTTCCCTGAAACACCCACAACACGGTCCCCCGTATTGACCATATTCCCAAGCATCTCCATGCAATCAGACCTTTGATTTTGTGCCACCAGGAACACAATAATATACTTCGAATACATCCTATATCTTGGACTCTGGACACGTAAGTAGGTTTTAGTATTTAATTGTATCCTAGAACAACATTACAGGAATGCACCAGTTAATTAAAAGTCATCTGATTGTTATATGTACGGATAGCAGGAAGCAAACTCCATATTGAGTTAAAATAAATATGCTGTGCATATGAACGGTACGAGACTGACAGCTTCTCTGAGCCAGGATCATTATAATGAGTATAGCCAAAGAAATGGCAATAAAAACCAATGAAAATGTACACTCGTTTCAGCTGCTTGACGTGGTTGTGTGTTAGCTTTATTTGGTTAGCTACCAGAGGAGAAGTAGCCTTCGTAGCTATCTAATGGACTCGCCAACTAGCTGGTTGTTTCCCGTTTATACAGTATTTATCAAATCATGAATTATTGAAGTTCTTGCCAATTATTTGTTCGGCAACGTGGAATGAATAGAATGAACTTCTGGGTCAAAACATGAGAATCAAATTAACGACCAACCTGTTCGGTTAGCAGCTTCAACTAACAACTGGCTTTCGACCGGATAATATTGTCTGGTGGAAGGAATTAAATAAAACAAATGTACTAATTAAATCATTTTTTAATTAAAATATGCCATTAATATTTTTTTTTAAATAGGTTGGCAGCCGTTTAATAAAAGCAATAAGGCTCTCAAACCTGGCCTTTGCCTCGGGCCTAAGAACAGCCCTTGTCTGGAGATAATTCCTGGGCTCTCGTGATTTATTGCTTAAAAATGGCCTTTAGCAACCAGAGCTCTGAGCTGGTGGGAAAAGGAATCAGAGGGGGGGTCTCGGTCTTCTCTTTGGTATAACCCCTTCACTCTCAACAAACAACACACACACACACACACAGTGCCAGGTTGTATTCTCTTTGGTACAACCCCTTCACTCTCAACGACCCAGGCAAAATGATATCCCAGTCCCTGCTGTCCCATATGGACCAGATGATTGACCCTGCCCTGTAACCTTTGACCTCTGTGAGATAAAGCTATCTCAAGGATTGACGGTGTTAATCTGTTCATGGTGCTTTAGTAAGAGCGGGTGTAAAGTTAATCCCAGATTACATTAAGGTCATTTGGGATTACTTTAAGGTGAAGATCTCCTCCCAGTTAGATCAAATAAAATGTATTCACATACATATTTAGCAATGTTATTGCAGGTGTAGAGAAACGCTTGTGTTCCTAGCTCAAAAACCACAGTAATATCTAACAATACACAACAATTCATACAAATCTAAAAGTAAAAGAATGGAATTAAGAACCATTAGGACGAGCAATGTTGGAGTATAAATATATATCTGTATACACTACCGGTCTAAAGTACTCATTGACGGGGTTTTCTTTATTTTTACCATTTTCTACAATGTAGAATAATTAGTGAAGACATCATTCTTACCTCCAAAATAATCATCCAAGAACCCTTTCCTCCCCCCAAAAAATGGTTCTTTAAGATGTTAAAATTCTGATGAAGACAGTTTGCCTGTCGAAACGTTGGATATTACATTGTTGCATCTGAGCTCTTAGAGTGTTCAGCTCTCTTTTATTTTCAGGTTTTCCACTCCGCTGGCCAGCACCTCGCCTAAATAGGTGTGCGTTTCTTTTTCCTCTAGAAGGTTCTTGGTAGAACACTTACATAGAACACTCATCTTCCAAAAAGGGTTCTTCAGATAAAAATGGTTCTTGGTAGAACCCTTTCTGTCAGCAAAGAACCCATTTGGAACACATTTTATAAGAGTGTATGCATACATGACTCTCAAGTTGCTATGGCTAAAAAGCATTGGCTAAATGACATACAGTGCCAGGCAGAATTGTGGACAAACCAACTCATTCAAGGGTTTTTCTTGATTTTTACTATGTTCTACATTGTAGAATCAAAAGAAGACATCAAAACTATGAAATAACACATGTGGAATCATGTAGTAACCAAAAAGGTGTTAAACAAAACAAAATATATTTTGTATTTGAGATTCTTCAAATAGCCACCTTTTGTCTTGATGACAGCACACTCTTGTCATTGTCTCAACCAGCTTCACTTGGAATACTTTTCCAACAGTCTTGAAGAAGTTCCCACATATGCTGAGCACTTGTTGGCTACTTTTCCCTCACACTGCGGTCCGACTCATCCCAAACCATCACAATTGGGTTGAAGTCGGGGGATTGTGGAGGCCAGGTCATCTGATGCAGCACTCCATCACTCTCCTTCTTGGTCAAATAGCCCTTACACAGCCTGGAGGTGTGCTAGGTCAGTGTCTTGTTGTATAATAAATTACAGTCCCGCTAAGCCCAAACCAGATGGGATGGTGTATTGCTGCAAAATGCTGTGGTAGCCATGCTGGTTAAGTATGCCTTGAATTCTAAATAAATTACAGTGTCACCATCAAAGCACACCCACATCATCACACCTCCTCCTCCATGCTTCACGGTGGGAACTACTCATGCAGAGATCATCGGTTGCGGAGATGTCTCATAAAGACACGGTGGTGGAACCAAAAATCTGCAATTAGGACAAATTTGCCCATTGCTCATGTTTCTTGACCCAAGCAAATGGCCTGTCTGTGATTCATTAAATGTGAAGACTTATTTATTCATTAAATCATGACATCATTAAATCATGACATCATTAAATCATGACATCATTTAACAAATCAAATGGCCTGTCTGTGATTCATTAAATGTGAAGACATATTTATATCAAATCATTACATCATTAAATCATGACATAATTTAACAAATCATGTCAACGTGAATTATCTAGGAAGTAAAGGCACCACAGAAAATGTTGAGAGTAAAGTTATAATTTTCTGAATATAACTCTTCAGATATTTTAATATCTGATACATTTGTCTTCTAATTAATTCATTGTTAATTGTTTCCTCATTAGTCTCGTAAAATTCTTGGTTATCTGCACGAACCCTAGTTTCCATAATGAATAATATATACAAATATATAATATAATATATACAAATTGGCTAAATTATTCATTTACTAACTAACTAGATAATCACAGAAATACATAACAAACAAACAGTAGATATTGATAGCTAACAATGATAGAAAAGTCCCTAGTGGGCTGAAGCCGATATGACGGCTTGGTAGACAAAGGAAAGGAGTGGGGAGTGAGAAAGAGCGGGAAGACAAAATGGATTCAGTACACACAGTCTATAATTACAGTTGAAGTCGGAAGTTTACATATACCTTAGCCAAATACATTTAAACTCAGTTTTTCACAATTCCTGACATTTAATCCTAGTAAAAAATACCTGTCTTAGGTCAGTTAGGATCACCACTTTGTTTTAAGAATGTGAAATGTCAGAATAATAGTAGAGAGAATTATTTATTTCAGCTTTTGTTTCTTTCATCACATTGCCAGTGGGTCAGAAGTTTACATACACTCAATTAGTATTTGGTAGCATTGCCTTTAAATTGTTTAACTTGGGTCAACCATTTCAGGTAGCCTTTCACAAGCTTCCCACAATAAGTTGGATGAATTTTGGCCCATTCCTCCTGACAGAGCTGGTGTAACTGAGTCAGGTTTGCACACACACAATTTTTCAGTTCTGCCCACAAATGTTCTATATGATTGAGGTCAGGGCTTATGATGGCCACTACAATACCTTGACGTTGTTGTCCACAAATTTGGAAGTATACTTGTGGTCATTGTCCATTTGGAAGACCCATTTGCAACCAAGCTTTAACTTCCTGACTGATGCCTTGAGATGTTGCTTCAATATATCCACATAATTTTCCTTCCTCGGATTGCCATCTATTTTGTGAAGTGCACCAGTCCCTCCTGAAGCAAAGCACCCCCACAACATGATGCTTTCAGGTTATGTCGATATAGGACTCGTTTTTACTGTGGATATAGATACTTTTGGACCTGTTTCCTCCAGCATCTTCACAAGGTCCCTTGCTGTTGTTCTTGGATTGATTTGCACTTTTCACACCACAGTACGTTCATCTCTAGGAGACAGAACGCATCTCCTTCCTGAGCGGTATGACGGCTGCGTAGTCCCATGGTGTTTATACTTGCAAACTATTGTTTGGACAGATGAACATGGTACCTTCAGGCGTTTGGAAATTGCTGCCAATGATGAACCAGACATGTGGAGGTCTACAATTTTTTTCTGAGGTCTTGGCTGATTTCCTTTGATTTTCCCATGATGTCAAGCAAAGATGCACTGAGTTTGAAGGTAGGCCTTGAAATACATCCACAGGTACACCTCCAATTGACTCAAATTATGTTAATTAGCCTATCAGAAGCTTCTAAAGCCATGACATCATTTTGGGGATTTTCCAAGCTGTTTAAAGGCACAGTCAACTTAGCGTATGTAAACTTCTTACCCACTGGAATTGTGATACAGGACATTATTAGTGAAATAATCTGTCTGTAAATAATTGTTGGAAGAATGACTTGTCATGCACAAAGTATATCACCTAACCGACTTGCCAAAACTATACTTTGTTAACAAGAAATTTGTGGAGTGGTTGAAAAACGAGTTTTAATGACTCCAACCTAAGTGCATGTAAACTTCCGAATTCAACTGTACCTAATATGACATTTGTAATGTCTATATTCTTTTGGAACTTCTGTGAGTGTAATGTTTACCATAAATGTTTACTGTGGATTTCACTTTTGTATATTATCTACTTCACTTCCTTTGGCAATGTCAACACATGTTTCCTTTAAAGCCCCTTGAATTGAATTGAATTGAATTAAATTGAGATAGCCCAACCCCTCTATGATCCTCCCCCCACGGCACGTCATGACACAAGTCTATTCTTCTTATTGGTGTCCTTTTACAGTGGTTTCTTTGCAGAAATTCGACCATGAAGACCTGATTCACACATTCTCCTCTAAACAGTTGAGGTTGAGATGTGTCTGTTACTTGTGAAGCATTTATTTGGTTTGCAATTTCTGAGGCTGGTTACTCTAAAGAACTTTTCCTCTGCAACATAGGTAACTCTGGGTTTTCCTTTCCTGTGGCAGTCCTCATGAGAGCCAGTTTCATCATAGCGATGATGGTTTTTGCGACTGAACTTGAAGAAACTTTCAAAGTTCTTGAAATTTTCCGGATTTATTGACCTCATGCCTTGGGCTCGTGACACAGCAGTCTAAGGCACCACATCGCAGTGCAAGAGGTGTCACTCCAGTCAAATCCAGATTGTATCACATCCAGCTGTGATTGGGAGTCCCATAGGGTGGTGCACAATTGGCCGGGGTAGGCCGTCATTGTAAATAAGAACTTCTTAACTGACTTGCCAAGTCAAATAAAAGAATAAAACAAATTAAAGTAATGATGGACTGTTGTTTCTCTCTGCTTATTTGAGCTGTTCTTACTAAATAGGTGTCATGACTCCTACCGAAGGTGGCTCCCCTTCCCGTTCGGGTGGCGCTCGGCGGTCGTCGTCACCGGCCTACTAGCTATCACTGATTTCTTTCCTCCCCTCCTTGTCTGTTTATTGGTTACACCTGTTGTTAATTTAGTTATTAGTTGGGCTTTATTAGCCAGCCGGCCCGCTTGCTCTTTGTGCGGGATTGTTCTATGTGTACTTGTCATGTATGTCACGGCTGTTTCGTGTACGTGAGCTGTTGTTTGGATACAGTTTAGTTCCCCTGTGGTTTGGGGCCGTTTAGTTCCCCTGTGTTTTGGGACTGTTTAGTTTCCCTGTGGTTTGGGGCTGTTTTAGTTCCCCTGTGTTTTGGGGTTGTTTAGTTCCCCTGTGTTTTGGGGCTGTTTAGTTCCCCTGTGTTTTGGGGCCGTTTAGTTCCCCTGTGTTTTGGGGCTGTTTAGTTCCCCTAGGTAGGATTTCTGTCTGGTTTAGTAGAGAGGAAGATGTACGGCTCTCAACAGCTAGGTCTCCGTCTGTTAACTCTCACATCTCTTTAAAAAAGTGTGTGTTTGTGTCAGTTAACTTCTTCTTCTCTAAAATGAGAGCAGCTCTCCTAGCGCATCAACCTAGGACAGGGCTACTCGGATATCATCCACACACACTAAAACACACACACACGTGCGTACGCACACACACTCACAGTGGACAAATCTGAGAGAGAGAGAGTGTGTTGGGGAGGGGCATAAATCCATTGCTTGGGGGAATGGGGGTAGAGAGTGAAAGACAGGAAGAAATCACGTCACTGCAGGGGAGGGAAACTCCAGTCCTCCAGGGCCTGATTGGTGATACTTCACTGTAGGGGAGGGAAACTCCAGTCCTCCAGGGCCTGATTGGTGATACTTCACTGCAGGGGAGGGAAACTCCAGTCCTCCAGGGCCTGATTGGTGATACTTCACTGCAGAGCCTGGGGAGGGAAACTCCAGTCCTCCAGGGCCTGATTGGTGATACTTCACTGCAGGGGAGGGAAACTCCAGTCCTCCAGGGCCTGATTGGTGATACTTCACTGCAGGGGAGGGAAACTCCAGTCCTCCAGAGCCCTATGGAACCCTAAAACCCTACAATGTGCACTACTTTAGACCAGAGCCCTATAGAACCCTATTCCCTACATAGTGCACTACTTTAGACCAGGACCCTATAGAACCCTATTCCCTATATAGTGCACTACTTTAGACCACAACCCTATAGGACCCTATTCCCTCCATAGTGCACTACTTTCAATCAAAACCTTTGGGTTTTGTCAAAATTAGTACAGTAAATAGGAAAAAGAGACATAATTTCGGACGTTCCCATTACGAGAGACGTTTGGAGGGCTGCTTGATGTAAAGCCAATCTGAAGAGGAGACAGGAAAGGTGATTGAATGATTGAAATTCATTGCATTGTATGGCTGTAATTTGTTAACACATCAGAACCTTCCAGAATGACTTTTTCAATGTCTCAATTAAACAAAGGGCTGGAATAATTTGATGGGCTGGGAGGAGGGGGGTGACCTATCAATCAAATGTATTTATTAAAGCCTTTTTACATCAGCAGATGTCTGAAAGTGCTTATACAGAAACCCAGCCTAAAACCCCAAGAGCAAGCATTGCAGATGTAGAAGCAAGGTGGCTAGGAAAAACTCCCTAGAGACAGCAGGTGTGTTAGAGAGAGAGAGAGAGAGAGAGAGAGGGAGAGAGAGAGAGAGAGAGGGTGGAAAACAGCAGATCTGGGACAAGTTAGCAAAGGTCAGAGTTCCATAGCCGCAGGTAGAACAGCAGAAACTAGATCAGCAGCATGACCAGATAGACGGGGACAGCCAGGAGTTAACAGGGCAGGTAGTCCTGTGGCATGGTCCTAGGGGGCAGGTCCTCAAGGAGAGGAGAGAGAGAGATAGAGAGAGACAGAGAGACAGAGAGACAGAGAGAGAGAGAGAGAAGCTGTGAACGATCTGAGAGACAAGGCAAGAAGGGCATTCTATGCCATCAAAAGGAACATAAAATTCAACGTACCAATTAGGATCTGGCTAAAAATACTTGAATCAGTCATAGAGCACATTGCCCTTTATGGTTGGGGTCCGCTCACCAACCAAGACTTCACAAAATGAGACAAACACTAAATTGAGACTTTGCATGCAGATTTCTGCACAAATATCCTACGTGTACAACGTAGAACACCAAATAATGCAAGGGTTCTAGGATGATTCTTTTGGAGGCAAGAAAGATTCTACATAAATCCATCTTCTGAATATGAATGAGCTTTTTTTCTTGTTTCTTTTTTCCTTTTATTAAATAGTGCCTGAGGCGTTTACATCAGTGTATAAAGTGTAACATCGGGGTTTGAGGGATCTGATCAGTTTAAACACATACAGTTGAAGTCAGAAGTTTACATACACTAAGTTGACTGTGCCTTTCAACATCTTAGAAAATTCCCGAAAATGATGTCATGGCTTTAGAAGCCTCTGATAGGCTAATTGACATCATTTGAGTCAATTGGAGGTGTACCTGTGGATGTATTTCAAGGCCTACCTTTAAACTCAGTGCCTCTTTTCTTGACATCATGGGACAATCAAAAGAAATCAGCCAAGACCTCAGAATCAAAATTGTAGACCTCCACAGGTCTGGTTCATCCTTGGGAGCATTTTCAAATGCCTGAAGGTACCAGGTTCATCTGTGCAAACAATAGTACGCAAGTATAAATACCATGGGACCACGCAGCCGACATACCGCTCAGGAAGGAGATGCATTCTGTCTGCATTCAATCCCAGAACAACAGCAAAGGACCTTGTGAAGATGCTGGAGGAAACAGATACAAAAGTATCTATATCCACAGTAAAACGAGTCCTATATCGACATAACCTGAAAGGTCGCTCAGCAACGAAGAAGCCACTGCTCCAAAGCTGCCATAGAAAAGCCAGACTACGGATTGCAACTGCACATGGGGACAAAGATTGTACTTTTTGGAGAAATTTCCTCTGGTCTGATGAAACAAAAATAGAACTGTTTGGCCATAATGACCATCGTTATGTTTGGAGGAAAAAGGGGGAGGATTACAAGCTGAAGAACACCATCCCAACATGGAAGCACGGGGGTGGCAGCATCATGTTGTGGTGGTGCCTTGCTGCAGGAGGGACTGGTGCACTTCACAAAATAGATGGCATCATGAGGATGGAAAATTATGTGGATATATTGAAGCAACATCTCAAGACATCAGTCAGGAAGTTAAAGCTTGGTCACAAATGTGTCTTCCAAATGGACAATGACCCCAAGCATACTTCCAAAAATGTGGCAAAATGGCTTAAGGACAACAAAGTCAAGGTATTGGAGTGGCCATCACAAAGCCCTGACCTTAACCCTATAGAACATTTGTGGGCAGACCTGAAAAAGTGTGTGCGCGAGCCAGGAGGCCTACAAACCTGACTCAGTTACACCAGCTCTGTCAGGAGGAATGGGCCAAAGTTAACCCAACTTATTTTGGGAAGCTTGTGAAAGGATACCTGAAATGGTTGACCCAAGTTAAACAATTTAAAGGCAATGCTACCAAATAATAATTGAGTGTATGTAAACTTCTAACCCACTGGGAATGTGATGAAAGAAACAAACTGAGTTGAAATGTATTTGGCTAAGGTGTATGTAAACTTCCGACTTCAACTGTAGGTGTAATAATGTATTAAACTAATTAATTAAACTAAACCTATATGGGAATATATGTACACGTTAGTCCATTAATCATATTTTATATATACAGTACATAGTGGATTTTTTCCTTTAAATCCGTATTTTTTTGTATTTTAGGACAATAGGATGGAGTATGATTGAACCACAGTGTTGTACACAGCATGTTGGCCAGTTTTACCTTGTGTTGATTAAGACAGCTAAAATGGTGTGGATGTGCGTGTTCAATCCAAACGTGTAGATGCTTGTTTTTTAAATTATTATAATTAACCCTTAACTTCTAAATTTGACATTTGGAGAAACTGAATGATGCGGAACAGGAGGAGAGCAACCCAGGCTGTCAAAACACATTGAAATGTGACGTTTGGAGAAACGTGGATAAACGCCAGAATATGAAGTCAAATTGGTCAAACTTTGAGTTCTGTCACGTCGCTGGATTACTTTCCACCGGTTCTTGCAACCCATCACTACAAACACCTGGCAACCCTCTTTATGCACACCTGGCAACCCTCATTATAGACACCTGGCAACCCTCATTACGCACACTTGACAACCCATCACTACACACACCTAGCAACCCTCATTATAGACACCTGGCAACCCTCATTACGCACACTTGGCAACCCATCATTACACACACCTGCCAGCCCTCATTAGCACACCTGGCAACCCTCGTTACACACACCTGCCAACCCTCATTACTTCCCTCACTACACACACCTGGCAACCCTCATTTTGCACACCTGGCAACCAATCATTATACAAGCCTGGCAACCCTCATTACTTCCATCATTACACACACCTGGCAACCCATCATTACTCTCACCTGGCAACCCATCATTACACACACCTGGCAACCCATCATTACACACACCTGTCAACCCATCATTACACACACCTGGCAACCCATCATTACTTTCACCTGGCAACCCATCATTACTCACACCTGGCAACCCATCATTACTCATACCTGGCAACCCATCATTACACACACCTGGCAACCCATCATTACACACACCTGGCAACCCATCATTACTCTCACCTGGCAACCCATCATTACTCTCACCTGGCAACCCATCATTACTCACACCTGGCAACCCATCATTACTCACACCTGGCAACCCATCAATACTCACACCTGCGCCGCATCATTAGACACACCTGGCAACCCATCATTACTGACACCTGGTAACCCATCAATACTCACACCTGCGCCGCATCATTAGACACACCTGGCAACCCATCATTACTCACACCTGGCAACCCATCATTACTCACACCTGTGCAGCATCATTAGACACACCTGGACTTCATCACCTCCCTGATTACTTCCCCTTTATCCAGCACTCCCCAGCATCACTCTTCAGAACGTATTGGTTCAGTTTTCATGTCCAGACTCTGCTCTTGTTTTGTGTCGTGCTTGTTCATTAGTATTATTAAACTCACCCTCTGCACCTGCTTCCCAGCTTCTACGTTACCAGATCTTGTGGCTTAAATAACCAGAGATGAAGTTGATTGAGTCATTTTGTTTTTGTTGACTATGTGTCAGACTAAAACGCTCAAAAACCCGTCATTATCGTATTGCAAAGCAGGTTGATTTTCAGAGCTGTTTGTGTCTGTGTGTTTTTTGTTTTTCATCAACAGTGATTGATCGATTAATCGTATATGTTTTACTAAAATCCAATCTGTTAGGAGTTGGATATACTGTATTGCGTCTTTCAATGAGGCTGTTCCATTTTAGAGGATTTATTGTAGTCTCCTAACTCAATCTTCCCAAACCTGGCAGTCATTCTGAATGCAGATTGCGGGTGATTGATTCAAATTGTTGGATAACCTAACTCTGGCTGTATTCCGATAGGAAGCGTAATGTGACTTGCAGGCCTGTATACCAGGAGTTTCCCAATACCACTTCGATAGACTATAACGACTCCCTCTAAAAAGGCCCTATGATATATGGAATGTATTGTCATTAACGTTCAACGAAAGCTACTAAGTCTGCTCCAGCCCAGGTCAACCTACCAGCCTCCTAGTCTGCTCCAGCCCAGGTCAACCTACTAGCCTCCCAGTCCAGCCCAGGTCAACCTACCAGCCTCCTAGTCTGGCCCAGGTCAACCTACCAGCCTCCCAGTCTGGCCCAGGTCAACCTACCAGCCTCCTAGTCTGCTCCAGCCCAGGTCAACCTACCAGCCTCCCAGTCTGGCCCAGGTCAACCTACCAGCCTCCCAGTCTACTCCAGCCCAGGTCAACCTACCAGCCTCCTAGTCTGGCCCAGGTCAACCTACCAGCCTCCCAGTCTACTCCAGCCCAGGTCAACCTACCAGCCTCCCAGTCTGGCCCAGGTCAACCTACCAGCCTCCCAGTCTACTCCAGCCCAGGTCAACCTACCAGCCTCCCAGTCTGGCCCAGGTCAACCTACCAGCCTCCCAGTCTACTCCAGCCCAGGTCAACCTACCAGCCTCCCAGTCTGGCCCAGGTCAACCTACCAGCCTCCCAGTCTACTCCAGCCCAGGTCAACCTACCAGCCTCCCAGTCTGGCC